>NC_045989.1:783359-1024870 GCF_010909765.2 Amblyraja radiata
GCCCCCCCCGCCTCTATCCCCTACCCCCCTTTGCATTGAGCTGATGCACTGCACAAAATGTTACTTGTTATTTTCCATCTTGATTCCCGCATCTTCCATCTCCTGTGTCAACAGATTTTGATTATTTTGATTATTTATTATTTTGTTTTCAAATATTGCAGGTCTGAGTGCAGAGCAGCAAAATAATATAATTTCCTAAATAAACACCAGTCATGTCCCCTCAACCTCCTCTGCTTTCATAATAACTCCATCCCAGAAAACATCCTGGCCAACACATTCTGCACCCTCTCCAGTGCTGTCACATTCTTCCTTATAGTGAAGTGACCTGTGGTTTATTAACAGTGCACACCACCAGACTCAGAAACAGCTTCATCCCTTCTGTTGTTGAGCTTCTAAATGGCCATTCCATAAGCTAGGCTACAGTATGATTCTCCTCTACCCCTTTGTGGACATTGGACTTTGTCTTTGGAACTGCTGTGTCACAATGCTGAGAACTATATGCTGCACACTGTACCTTCCCCTTCACTCTACCTATTGTACATAAGTTTAGTTTGATTGTATTTATTGCATTAATTGCAAGATACAGAAAGGAAACAGGCCCATTAACCCATCGAGTCCACGCTGACCATCGATCAGCCAATCACACTTGTTCTATGCTGCCCACTTTCTCATCCACTCCCTACACACTAGGGCCGATTTATAGAGGCCACAGCCTACAAACTCACACATCTTTGGGATGTGGGTGGAGATCAGAGCATCCAGAGGAAACCCACAAGGTCAGTGAGAACATGCAACTCCTCACAGACAGCATCCAATGTCCGGATCAAATCCAGGTCTTTGTTGCTGTGAGGCAGCAGCGTTACCAGCTGAGCCACTGTGCTGCCCGTATGTGCAGAGCTATCTGATTTGATTGGATACCAGGCCAAACAAAGCTTTTCACCACTCTGTACACATGACAATTATAAACCTAAACTTAGAGAATAATTACTCAGCTTTTGCATTCAACAAATGATCTCCAGCTTCCACATGGGAGTGCAGGCAAGAGGGCTTCAGCAACCTGGACCAATGAATGTCTTCCAGGTCAGAGGTGACATGTACAAGAGAGATATGTTGCATCTGAACTGGTGAGGGACTAATATCCTCGTGGGAAGGTTTGCTAGCGGTTGAACAACCGAGTAGACGTGATGGGCCGAATGACCTAATTCTGCTCCTATCACTTATGAACATGACAAGCTCATGTAAGAGAGGAAACAAGCTGCCATATTGAATAGGGAGAATGTTACTGTGGTTCCTACAGAGGATAATCTGCGGGAGGAAGAATCGATGTTAACTGTGTCTAAATTTGTAGATCTTGGAAAAATGAATGATTTTAAGGTTGATGGAATTATACTTTAGTCCCCAGTAATTACAGGTGCAAACGTTGAGGAGAATCGCAGAAAGGTGTTGAACCGATGGCATTGTAATAGTGGGAGATTTTAACCTTGACCTTGACTATGACTGCGATGCTGCTAAGATATTAGTTGGAACTGATTTTTTTTAAATGTACCGACTAATATGTGAATCGCCCGACCGAAGTATTTGCAACAGTCAACTTCCTCATTGCTGATAAGAGTGGGCCATTGTGTGATGTCAATAAGGGAGCACTTTGAGATCAATGGACATTATGTTATTATGTGCCTTAAAAATATGACAAAGGAAAGGACTTGCCCACATGTCAAATTCCTCAATTGGGGCAAGGCTCATTTTTACATTATTAGGCAGGGCTGAGGCAAGGAGGCTTTCAGCAGCAGAGAAGTGAAAAAGTTTCATTCAGCTCTGTGAGTGTGTCACATTATTTAATTTGGGAGTTGGCTACCGTAGTAATGGTGAGCAGGTTGGTGCAGTGTGTTTCTTGCAGCATGTGGGAGGTCAGGGACAATACTGGTGCCTCTGACCACAACATCTGTGGGAATTATGTCCAGGTGCAGCTCCTGAAGGTCCGCGTTAGGGGAGGGGGGGGGGGGGCGGGGGGCGGGGTTGCATTGGTGGTTAAGGAGGATGTCACGCCAGTGGTCAGAGGTGACATTATGGATGGTTTGTCTAGTGAGGTTATATGTGTGGAGCTGAGGAGCAAGAAAGGGATGATCACCTTGTCTGGGGTGTAGTACAGACAAAGAGTCAAGGGGAATTAGAAGAACAAATATGCCAGGAGATTGCAGACAGCTGCAAGTCAAATAAGGTTGGTGTAGCAGAGGATTTAACTTTCCCTATATTGACAAGGAAAATCATAGCGTGAAAGGTTTAGATGGGGTGAAATTTCTCAAAGGTGTTCAGGAAAGTTTTCTCCAGCAATAAGAAGAGGCCCCCACATGTGAGACTGCAACACTTGTTCTTGTCTTGGGAAATTGGGAAGAGCAAGTGAACAGTTTTATGAGGAGGAAACTTTTGTGAGTAGTGTCCACTGTTCGATTAGGTTTAAGATAGTTATGGATATGGACAGAGAGGGATCACATGTTAAAAAGGAAAATTGGGATAAGCCCACTTTCTGGGTATGGGAAAAAGTCTCACTCAAGTTGATTGGAGCAGGTTGTTTGAGGGGAAAGGAACATCAGCCAAGTGGGATGATTTTAAAAGTGTGCTGACAAAAGCTCAGGATATGCAGATCCCTGTTAGAGTAAAGGGCAAGGCAGGCAAATGGAAGGAAGCTTGGCTCACAATAGAAATTGAGGCATTGCTTAAGAATATAAAAGATGTAGAGTATCCCAGGACCGATTTCAGGATCGAAGGAGCAAAGTAAAAAAGGAAATCAGGACAAAAAGGGGCCAGAAGATAGCTCTGGCAGATAGCATTAAGGACAATCCCAAAAGGTTTTATAATTAGACTAGACCAAGGGGGACCCGTTGGGTCCCGTCAACTCAACATACAGTTGTGGAGGGGGGGGGGGGGTCCTTGCAGTGTCACACACACACTAGCCACCCCCCCCCCCACACACTAATTCCCCCCCTCCACGCACACACTAACCATCCCCCGCACACCAGGGAGGAGGTGGAGGGATGGGGGAGAGAGGGGAGGAGGGGGAGAGCGGGAGGAGGGTGAGAGGGCGAGGGGGAGAGGGGGGATGGAGGGAGAGGGGGGAGTGTGGGGAGAGAGGAGGGAATGGGGATGTGACTAGTGATGTGCCTCAGGGTTCAGTGCTGGGCCCATTACTGTTTGTCATCTACATCACTAATTTGGATGAGAACATACAGGGCAATATTAGCAAGTTTGCAGACGATACAAAAGTGGGTGGTTTTGTAGATAGTGAAGATGGGTGTGAAAAATTGTAGCAGGATGTTGATCAATTGGCCAAGTGGGCTGAGGAATGGTGGATGGAATTTAATGCAGAGAAATGAGAGGTGTTGCATTTTGGGAAGTCTAATATGGGTAGGATCTATGCAGTGAATGGTAAGGCTCCAGGTAGTGTTGTAGAGCAGAGGGATCTATGGCTGCAGGTGCATAGTTCCCTGAAGGTGGAGTTGCAGGTCGATTGGGTGACCAAACAGACTTTTGTCACTTTGGCCTTTATCTGCCAGAATATTGAGTATAGAAGTTGGGAAGTCATGTTGCATAGAAACATAGAAACATAGAAAATAAGTGCAGGAGGAGGTCATTCGGCCCTTCGAGCCAGCACCGCCATTCATACTGATCATGGCTGATCGTCCCGTATCAATAACCCGTGCCTGCCTTCTCCCCATATTCCTTGACTCCACTAGCCCCTCGAGCTCATTTCTAACTCTCTCTTAAATCCATCCAGTGATTTGGCCTCCACTGCCCTCTGTGGCAGGGAATTCCATAAATTCACAACTCTCTGGGTGAAAAAGTGTTTTCTCACCTCAGTCTTACATCACCTCCCCTTTATTCTAAGACTGTGACTCGCCCAACATTGGGAACATTTTTCCTACATCGAGCTTGTCCAGTCCTTTTATAATTTTATATGTTTCTATAAGATATCCCCTCATCCTTCTAAACTCCAGTGAATACAAGCCTAGTCTTTTCAATCTTAGAAACATAGAAAATAGGTGCAGGAGTAGGTCATTCGGCCTTTCGAGCCAGCACCGCCATTCGATATGATCATGGCTGATCATCAAACTCAGTATCCCATCCCTGCTTTCTCTCCATACCCCCTGATCCCTTTAGCCACAAGGGCCACATCTAACTCCCTCTTAAATATAACCAATGAACTGGCCTCAGCTACCTTCTGTGGCAGACAATTCCACAGTTTCACCACTCTCTGTGTAAAAAATGATTTTCTCATCTCGGTCCTAAAATACTCCCCTCTTATCCTTAAACTGTGACCCCTAGTTCTGGGCTTCCCCAACATCGGGAATATTCTTCCTGCATCGAGCCTGTCCAACCCCTTAAGAATGTTGTAAGTTTCTATAAGATCCCCCCTCAATCTTCTAAATTCTAGCGTGTACAAGCCGAGTCTATCCAATCTTTCTTCATATGAAAGTCCTGCCATCCCAGAAATCAGTCTGGTGAACCTTATCTGTACTCCCTCTATGGCAAGAATGTCTTTCCTCAGATTAGGAGACCAAAACTGTACGCAATACTCCAGATGTGGTCTCACCAAGACCCTGTACAACTGCAGTAGAACCTCCCTGCTCCTATACTCAAATCATTTTGCTATGAATGATAACATACCATTCGCTTTCTTCACTGCCTGCTGCACCTGCATTCCTACTTTCAATGACAGGTGTACCATGAACCCAAGTCTCGTTGCATCTCCCCTTTTCCTAATCGGCCACCATTCAAATAATAGTCTACTTTCCTGTTTTTGTCACCAAAGTGGATAACCTCACCTTTATCCACATTATACTGCGTCTGCCATGCATTTGCCCACTCATCCAACCAATCCAAGTCACCTTGCAGCCTCCTAGCATCCTCCTCACAGCTAACAATGCCCCCCAGCTTCGTGTCATCCGCAAATTTGGAGATGTTGCATTCAATTCCCTCATCCAGATCTTTAATATATATTGTAAATAGCTGGGGTCCCAGCACAGAGCCTTGTGGTACCCCATTAGTCACTGCCTGCCATTCTGAAAAGGACCCGTTTACTCCTACTCTTTGCTTCCTGTCTGCCAGCCACTTCTCTATCCACATCAATACTGAACCCCCAATACCGTGTGCTTTAAGTTTGTATATTAATCTCTTATGTGGGGCCATGTCGAAAGCCTTCTGAAAGTCCAGATATAACACATCCACTAATTCTACTAGTTACATCCTCGAAAAATTATATAAGATTCGTCAGACATGATTTACCTTTCATAAATCCATGCTGACTTTGTCCAATTAATTCACCACTTTCCAAATGTGCTGCTATCCCATCTTTAATAACTGACTCCAGAATTTTCCCCACCACCGATGTTAGACTAACTGGTCTGTAATTCCCCGTTTTCTCTCTCCCTCCCTTTTTAAAAAGTGGGGTTACATTAGCTACCCTCCAGTCCTCAGGAACTACTCCAGAATCTAAAGAGTTTGGAAAAATTATCACTAATGCATCCACTATTTATGCGGCTACTTCCTTAAGTACTCTGGGATGCAACTTATCTGGCCCTGGGGATTTATCGGCCTTTAATCCATACAATTTACCTAACACCACTTCCCGGCTAACCTGGATTTCACTCAGTTCCTCCATCTCATTTAACCCCCGGTCCCTTGCTATTTCCGGCAGATTATTTATGTCTTCCTTAGTGAAGACAGAACCAAAGTAGTTATTCAATTGGTCTGCCATGTCTTTGTTCCACATGATCAATTCACCTGTTTCTGACTGCAAGGGACCTACATTTGTTTTAACTAATCTTTTCCTCATCACATATCTATAAAAGCTTTTGCAGTCAGTTTTTATGTTCCCTGCCAGCTTTCTTTCATAATCTATTTTCCCTTTCCTAATTAAGCCTTTTGTCCTCCTCTGCTGCACTGAATTTCTCCCAGTCCTCTGGTAGGCTACTTTTTCTGGCTAATTTGTACGCTTCATCTTTTGTTTTGATACTATCCCTGATTTCCCTTATTATCAACGGATGCACTACCTTCCCTGATTTATTCTTTTGCCAAACTGGGATGCACAATTGTTGTAGTTGATCCATGCAGTTTTTAAATGCCTTCCATTGCATATCCACCGTCAACCCTTTAAGAATGATTTGCCAGTCTATCTTGGCCAATTCACGTCTCATACCCTCAAAGTCACCTTTCTTTAAGTTCAGGACCCTTGTTTCAGAATTAACAATGTCACTCTCCATCCTAATGAAGAACTCAACCATATTATGGTCACTCTTGCCCAAGAGGCCACGCACAACAAGACTGCTAACTAATCCTTCCTCATTACTCAATACCCAGTCTAGAATACCTGCTCTCTCGTTGGTTCCTCTACATGTTGGTTTAGAAAACTATCCCGCATACATTCCAAGAAATCTTCTTCCTCAGCACCCCTGCCACTTTGATTCACCCAATCTATATGTAGATTGAAGTCACCCTTTATAATTGTTTTACCTTTGTTGCACGCATTTCTAATTTCCTGTTTTATGCCATCCATAACTCCACTACTACTGTTAGGTGGCCTGTACACAACTCCCACTAGTGTTTTCTGCCCCTTAGTGTTTCGTAGCTCTACCCATATCGATTCCACATCCTCCAAGCTAATGTCCTTCCTTTCTATTGCGTTAATCTCCTCTTTAACCAGCAACGCTGCCCCACCTCCTTTTCCTTTCTGTCTATCCCTCCTGAATATTGAATATCCCTGGATATTCAGCTCCCAGCCTTGTTCACCCTGGAGCCATGTCTCCATGATCCCAACTATAATCAATCAATCAATCAATATTTATTATCATTTGAACCTCAGTGAGGCTCAAACGAAACTCTGTTTCCACAGCCATACAAACAAAGACAATATCCTACAAACATACACACAATTCAATTTACAAAAACGTCTTTTCTCTCCCTTGTTCTCCGTTTCTCTCCCAATGTCGAAGCCCCAGGCGGGCGATGATAAGTCTCACGGCCATTTTAGGCCGCGCCGGGCGATGTACGGCCTCGCTCCCGGTCTAAATGTCACAAAGTTGGAGCCCCCGGCGGGCGCTGGAATGTCCCATGGCCATGAAGCCGCGCCGGGCAATGTACGGCCCCGCTCCGGGTAGTTCCAACCCCGCGACATGGGCTAGAGAAGTCGGGTTGCGGGAGCTCCTGAAAGCGGTCTCTCCGCCCGGACCCGCGAGCTCCCGATGTCCCAGTCCACCGGACCTGCGGCTGCAGCTGGAGCCTCCGAGCTTCATGGTTGGGCCGCAGCAGCGAGTCACCACCTCTCCCCACGCTCCGGTGCCGGCCAGCCCCACGATGGTAAGTCCGCAGCTCAGCAGGCTCCGTGACTGAAGCCGCCAGGTCGTTCCAGCTGGAGGCCGCTCCACGGTTCTAGGCCCCAACGACAACAGAGACCCGACAAGGAAAAGGTCGGGTCTCTCGTACAGGGAAGAAATTTTAAAAGTTTCCCCCTTCCCCCCCCCCCCCCGCCCCCCAAATATACATAGTTTAAAACACTATTAAAAAACATAAACAACTACATTTAACTAGACAAAAAATAAAATAAAAAGACAGGAGTCTCGTTTGCGGCCGCAGAAACGCCTATCTATTCCCCTTACAATTGAATCCCCTATTACTATTGCCATTCCACTCTTTTTTCTCCCCTCCTGTGCCGCAGAGCCACCCATGGTGCCATGAACGTGGCTGCTGCTGCCTTCCCCTGATGAGCCATTTCCCCCAACAGTATCCAAAATGGTATACTTGTTTAGGGGGGAGATGACCGCAGGGGACTCCTGCACTACCTGCCTACTGCTATGCTGGCTATTGGCCACCCGTTCCCTTTCTGTCTTCTTACCTTTTATCTTTCCTCATATGACAGTTCCGCCATCCCAGGGATCAATCTCGTGAACCTACTGCCTCAATCACAAGGATGTCCTTCCTCAAATTAGGAGACCAAAACTGCACACTATACTCCAGATGTGGTCTCACCAGAGCCCTATATAACTGCAGAAGAACCTCTTTACTCCTATACTGAAACCCTCTTTTTATGAAGGCCAACTTTCCATTAGCTTTCTTCACTGCCTGCTGCACCTGCCAATTTTCAGTGACTGGTGTACAAGGACACCCAGGTCTCGCTCTACCTCCCCCTTACCTAACCTAACCCCATTGAGATAATAATCTGCCCCCTTGTTTTTGCCACCAAAGTGGATAACCTCACATTTATCTATATTATACTGCATCTGCCACGCATCTTCCCACTCACTCAACCTGTCCAGGTCACCCTGCAACCTCCTAACATCCTCTTCACAGTTCACACTGCCACCCAGCTTTGTGTCATCCGCAAACTTGCTAGTGTTGCTCCTAATTCCCTCTTCCAAATCATTAATATATATGGTAAACAGTTGCGGCCCCAACACCGAGCCTTGTGGCACTCCACTCGCCACTGCCTGCCATTCTGAAAAGGACCCGTTCACTCCTACACTTTGCTTCCGGTCTGCCAACCAATTTTCTATCCATGTCAATACCCTACCCCCAATACCATGTGCTCTAATTTTAGTCACCAGCCTCCCATGCGGGACCTTATCAAAGACTTTCTGAAAGTCTAGATACACTACATCCACTGGCACCCCTTCATCCATTTTACTTGTCACATCCTCAAAAAATTCCAGATGGTTAGTCAAGCATGATTTCCCTTTCATATATCCATGTTGACTTGGACTAATTCTTTTATTGCTATCCAAATGCCCCATTATTACCTCTTTAATAATTGACTCCAGCATCTTTCCCACCACCGAAGTCAGGCTAAATGGTCTGTAATTCTCCGTTTTCTCTCTCGCTCCTTTCTTGAAAAGTGGGATAACATTAGCTATCCTCTAATCCACAGGAACTGATCCTGAATGTATTGAACATTGGAAAATGATCACCAATGCGTCCACTATTTCTAGAGCCACCTCCCTGACGACCCTGGGATGCAGACCATCAGGTCCAGGGGATTTATCATCCTTCAGTCCCATTAGCCTACCCAATACTATTTCTCGCCTAATGAAAAATTATTTCAGTTCCTCTACCCCCTTAGATCCTCTGTCCTCCAGTACATCTGTGAGATTGTTTGTGTCTTCCTTAGTGAAGACAGATCAGAAGTACCTATTCAACTCTTCTGCCATTTCCTTGTTGCCCATAATAATTTCATCCGTGTCTGCCTTCAAGGGACCCACATTTGACTTTGCTACTCTTTTTCCCTTAACATATCTAAAGAAGCTTTTACTGTCCTTCTTTATATTCCTGGCCAGCTTCCCTTCGTACTTCATCTTTTCAGCCCGTATTGCCCGTTTTGTTTTCTTCTGTTGTCCTATGAAAGTTTCCCAATCCTCTGGCTTCTGACAGTTGTATAAGACGTTGGTGAGGCCATATTTATATAGTATTGTGTTCAGTTCTGGGCACCATGTTATAGGAAAGATATTGTCAAGCTTGAAAGGGTTTAGAGAAGATTCACGAGGATTTTGCCAGGACTACAAGGTTAGACTTTTTGGGAGATGTTGAGTCGGCTGGGACACTATCCCTTGAAGCAGGTGGTTGAGGGTTGATCTATGAGAGGTGTATAAGATCATGAGAGGAATAGATCGGGTAGATGCCAAGAGTAGGTTTATTCGAGGACCAGAGGACTTAGATTTAAGGTGAAGGGGAAAATATTTGTATCGGAATCTGTGGGGTAACTTTTTCACACAAAGAGTGATGGATGTATGGAACATCCCTCGATATTTGGAGGGAGATGGAACAAATGCCGGCATGTGGGACGTTGGCCGTTGTCGGTAATTTGGGCCGAAGGGTCTGTTTCCACACTGTATCTTTCTCTGACTATGACTCTATGTGGCCAGGTGGGGGGTGGGACAAGGAGGGAACATAAAAAGTGGGAAAAAAAGATAGTAGTTTTGACTTGTTAGAGTAAAAACAAGGCTGTCAATATCAGGGAATGTCAATTGAACAAGGATATTCAATCAATTAATCAATCAAGTTTTATTCATCACTTGCACATAAGTGCAAGTCAAATGAATTTGCCAGCAGCAGTACAATAAAAAAGAACACACATTACATAATAAAAATTAAAAAAAAATATATATATATATTTTTTTTTTTAACACAAACATCCACCACAGTATTCATCACTGTGTGGAAGGCACAACATTTGGCCGGTCATCCTCCAGTTTCCCCCGTGATCGTGACCTCAACCCTCCGCAGTCGCCGCTGTGGGCGTCCAGATGTACAGACAGGTTAAGTCCAGGCAAGTCTTGAATCGATGCTTTCCCACCGGAGACCGTGGCTTCAAGATGGTGTAGGCCGCAGGCCGGCGGGCGAAGATTTAAAGCCCCCACCGCGCCGCAGCCAGAAGCATCGCAAACCGCAGGACAGGCAGTCAGAGCTCCTCTCCAGGGATCCCAGGCGAGGGACCCCGCTCCGGATAGTGGCGCTCTGATGTGGCCCTGTGGGATCAAGTGAATCCATTAATGTGTATAGAGGAGAGGTAAATGTAAGATAAATCTAGAGGGTATAACTTAGAGAAATTAATGGTTTAGTTTAGAAACAGAAAAAATTGGTGCAGGAAGAGGCCATTTGGCCCTTTGAGCCAGCACCACCATTTATTGTGATCATGGCTGATCATCCACAATCAATAACCCATACCTGCCTTCTCCCCATATCACTTGATTCCACTAGCCCCTCGAACTCTATCTAACTCTCTTTTAAATTCATCCAGTGAATTGGCCTCTACTGCCTTATGTGGCCGAGAATTCCACAAATTCACAACTCTCTGGGTGAAAAGGTTTTTTCTCATCTCAGCTTTAAATGGTCTCCCCTTTATTCTGCCAGAAAGCTGATGAACAAACGTGTGGAAAAGCCTCTCATGGAATGAGCCGTCCAGATTTCCTTGTCAGTGGGACAAGGTGAGGCGCAAGGAGCCAGTCTGTGGCGAGTCATTAAATCTCCATGTGGCAAAGTGATATGCAGCTGCCCTCTGCTGGCGGGATACAGAACTACAACCGATTCTGCTCCAAATGTGTTTTTAATAACAAACATCCAGAGCTGTGGTAATTGGTGACAGCTTCATCACAGATATATGATCATTTTGCAGTTGAACATTGAGATCTGTTGAAAGAAAACATGAACCCTTCCCATCTAACATAGAACTAATGTGAATGGTCGGCGTGGACATGCGTGGACATGCGGGGCTGAAGGGCCAGTTCCCACGCTGTATCTTTCAATCAATCCTGACTAATGGGAGGTTTGGGCAAAACAAAATATACACGTCCAGATAAAACAGATACATACCACGTATCAAGCAGCACAGTGGTGCAGCCCATAGAGCTGCTGTCTCAAAGCCCAGAGACCAGGGTGAGATCCTGACCTCCAGCTCTGTCTGTGTGGAGTTTACATGTTGTCCCCGTGACTATGCCAGGGTGCTGCAGTTTCTGCCCAAAGAAATAGAGAACATATGGGGAGAAAAGATGAAATGCGAGGTAAGCTTGCCAATAATGTAAAAGAGGATGGCAAGAATGTCTTCAGTTATATAAAGAGCAAGAAAGAGGCAAGAGTGGGTGTTGGACCACTGGAGAATGATGCAGGAGAAGTGATCATGGGACCATAAACAAATGCCAGATGAGTTGAATAACTTTTTTGGATCATTCTTCACAGTGGAAGACACCAACAATGAAATTAATTATGGAAGTTAGTTGAGTGGCTATTACTAGGGAGAAGGGAAGCTGAAAGGGCTGAAGGTGGATAAGTCACCTGGACCAGATGGACTGCACCGTCGGGTTCTGAAAGAGGTGGCTTTAGAGTTAGTAGAGGCATTGATAGTGATACGTCAGGAATCACTAGAGTCAATAGTGCTAGAGTCAATAGTGGTTCCAGATGATGGAAAAACTGCCAATATTATCCTGCTGCACAGTGGGTGGTTAGTCTGACCAGTGGGTGGTTAGTCTGACCAGATTTTAGAGTCCATTATAAAAGATAAGTTTACAGAGTTGGGAAGAGCTGATCCTGGGCTCACCTTGACTTTGACTTTGTCCCTTACCATCTGGACGCCCGCAGCAATGGAGGGTGGTGGTCCCGACCACGGGGGAAAATGGAGGAGGACTGGCCAAGCTCTGTGCCTTCCACCACAGTGATGAATGCTGTGGTGGATGTTTGTGTAAAATTTTAATGTGGTTGTGTTCTTTATTATTGTACCGCTGCTGGCAACCCAAATACCACCGACCTTGGTTGTGTGGCAATAAAATTATTTCTAATTTCTTCTTTTCTTCTAAGAAGTTCATGATAAAATAGGCCAGTCAGCATGGTTTTGTGAAAGGGAGGTCTTGCTTGACAAATTTGCTGGAATTCTTTGAAGAAGTAAATAGCAGGTCAGATAAAGGAGAGTCAGTAGATGTTGCTTAATGTCAAATGTTCAGAAAGCCTTTGATTAGGTGGCACACTGTAGGCTGCTTAGGAAGATAAGAGCCCACGGTATCAAAGGGCAGGTACTAACATGGATAGCAGGTTGGCTGGATGGCAGAAGACAGAGTGGCAATAAAGGGGGCTTTTTCTGGTTGGCTGCCAGTGCCTAGTGGAGTTCCGCAAGGGTCGGTGCTGGGGCCACTGCTCTTCACATTGTATATTAATGATTTGGACAAGGGGATTGAGGCTTTGTGGCAAAGTTAGTGAATTATATGAAAATAGGTGGAAGGGCAGGTAGTGTAGAGAAAGCAGGACTCTGCAGAAGGACTTGGACAGGTTAGGATAGTGGACAGAGAAGTGGCAGATGAAATATAGTGTAGCAAAGTGTGGAGTCATGCATATTGGTAGAAGGAATAAAGGCGTAGACTATTTTATAAATGGGGTGAGAATCCAGAAATTGGAGGTGCAAAGGTACTTGGTAATGCTGGTGAAGGATTCCAAAAAGAAAATCAAAAAGAAAGCTAACTCAATGCTAGCATTTATTTCAAGAGGGCTTATATATGAAAAATATAAAGTTGAGGTTCCATAAAGCGCTGGTCAGGCCACATTTGGAATATTATGAGCAATTTTGCACACCATATTTGAGGTAGGATGTGCTGGCTCTGGAGATGATCCAGAGGTTTACTGAATGATCCTAGGATTCAGTAGGTTAACTCATGATGAGCGTTTGGTGGCACTGGGCCTGTACTCGCTGGAGTTTAGAAGAATGTGGGGGGACCTAATTGAAATATACTGAATAGTGAAAGGCTTGTATAGAATGGATGTGGAGAAGATGTTTCCACTAGTGGGAGAGTCCAGAACAAGAGGTCATAGCCTCAGAATTAAAGGATGTTCTTTTAGGAAGGAAATGAGTAGAGATTTCTTTAGTCAGTGGGTGGTGAATCTGTGGAAGTCTATGCAGCAGAGGTCGTCAGTGGATATTTTTAAGGCAGAGACAGATAGATTCTTGATTAAAGGTGTCAGAGGTTATGGGGAGAAGGCAGGAGAATGGGGTTAGGAGGGAGAGATAGATCAGTTATGATTGCATGGTGGAATAGACATGATGGGCCAAATGGCCTAATTCTACTCCTATTACTTATAACCTTATGATAATATAGGTTTAAGGTGAGGGGGTTTAATAGGAACCTGAGGGGTAACTATTTTACACAAAGGGTGGAGCTGCCGGAGAAGATAGTTTAGGCAGGGACTATCGCAATGGTTAAGAAACATTGAGACAGACGCATGGTTAGGATAAGTTTACAGGGATATGGGCCAATCACAAGCAGGTGGGACTAGTGTTGATGGGACACAGTGGTCAATGTGGGCTGATGGGCCAGTTTCCACATTGTATCACTCTCTGACATGCTTTATAAAGGTCCACTGACTGGGTTAGGCGAATCAGGAGAGTGTTGGTGGGTTCGGGAGAGAGAACAGGGCACGCGGACATAAGTGGGGAAGTGATGGATTTGCTCTGAGATCTGACAACTCCTTCACTCAATCATATAACATTACCTGCAAACATCTTCATACATAGCACAAAGTAGAAACTTCTTAGTACATAGAGAAACATACCATTGAAGGCAACCAATTACGGGTGACGTTGAGGAGACTCATAAACTAAGTAGAAACTTCTTTAGGGCAATAAGAAACTTCCAGGTGCAGGTCACCCTTATGGACCAATCACAAGCATGCATTATGTGTCAGTGTTCTGGAGATCCTGCAAAAGCCCCGACTTTGTGGCAACCAGTGGGTCGCAGGTACAGAAGCTTCCTGAAACTTTTGCAAAGTTCCAGACTTAGTGGAGCCAGGTCCAGCAGCTTGCAAAATGATGTCATCAGCCCATTCTCACAGACACCCACTTCCCATTTCCAAGTACTCATGTTTACATTCTCCCCTTTTAACATTCCATGATAACCAAATCTTCCCATAAATGATCTTTATGAGCAGGGTGAAATGACATGAGTCCATGATTCAGTGGTCCAACAATAATGATGATGAAGCTTCCATAAGTCTTTGCTTCCTGACTTTGTATGGGCACAGCAAATTCTCAGGCATTCGACCAAGAGGTGTTCACCTCCCGAGTTTGCATGGGCGTGGATCCTCTTGGGCCCATCACATTAGCATTAGGGTATCTGGATGAAATCTCATTGGACCCTATAGCCTGTCAATCTAGTTTAAACCTTCCTGTTTGGTACTTGGAAACCTGCTGCCAGGTTATTGTCCACCCTCACTATAGTTCTGTCTGACCTCACTGTTCCTGCAGAGCCTCAGAGCCAGGACCTATGGCACAGATTACTGTTATTGTTGATTCACGTTTTTCTCTCACATCGGTTGTTTCGACAATAATCGACCAGGCACGTACGTTTATTGAGCAGGAGTCTCCACACAGGTTTAACAACCTAGCAAAGAGTCAAGCTGACTGCCCTTAATTGCAAAGCTCTTTATATAGGTATGTTGCAAAGCCTACCTGAAGCGTCTTTGAAAATCTGCCGCTGTGTGTGTGCGCGATTTTGGCGCCGTTTAGAGGGGGCGGGTTTAAAACGCGATTTTCTCTAGGCTGTTCAAATCGAAGACGTTCAGCCTAGTTAATTATTAACGAAAAATCGCTGGAAGACCCCATCGCAAAAGCTATTATTAGGTTTAAAGGCCTCGTATAATAGTTATAGTAGTTTAAAAATCAATCTCTAAACCCGCGACAGCCAGCAACCGCAGGGTTTCATAAAGCAGACAGCTGAAGTTAGGTTGTATATTTTTACATTAAAAAGGGCTTCTAAAGATCCCTTTATACAAAATTTAATATTGCGAGTAGCTCAATTTGGGCAAATTATATCGCGCAGTATTTTTCTGGGCATTTGAGGCACAAATCTACCGCAATGTGAACGTTCTAAACCAGCGCGTTCCACAGGGACCCACTAGAAAGCTGATTTAAATGGGCATTTATTTACAGCAATTGAACACTGAATTCCTTCCATTTGGTCTATAAATTAATGTAAATGAGATTTAAAAATCATGTTTTATTGTGAATTATTTGTGAATATTATTTGGACATTTAGGCTATTTAAAAATGTTAATAATTTATTAAGAAATGGATAGATGTTTAGATCTAGTATTGAAGTCTGAAATTAGCTACAATTAGGTAACTAACTAATTATATGCTTTAATTTCAGGTCATCCAAGTAAGATTCTTTTATATTTGTTTCAGAATGCTTCAATCTATGATAACTGAAAATTTCATTCAGTTCTCTTAATTTTTAAGAAAGTTATGGGCTTTTGACTGTTCACGATCACAACTTTTTTGTTATGTCCATAGAAAATCAATAGGGAACAAGATGCTCATTTCCGAGTATGAAAATGGCCATAACTTTTTAAATACTTGAGATATGAAAGTGAATTAGGTGTCAAATTAAACTTATTTTTATGCTTTATCTGATGGGATAAATTACAGACTTGATTTTTAAAATCTCAAAATTTTGTAACATTGCTACTTTATATGTTAATGCCACCGTTTAGCACCTCCCACATTCCCCCGATCAAAGAACCGACACGTACGAAGAATACAGGAAACCAAGTAGGTACATATAAGGAGATGATAGAGGAACCACACATAATCTCAGACCAGTGCATCCCTTAGTCTTCCTGGCAAGTTGTGTATTCCTCAATCTTGTCAGACTGGGCCTGTGATCCTTTATTCATGACAACGCAGTAACTGCAAGACATTGTGTATTCCCTCCTTACAGCCTGCTCCAGCAAGCCTGGTCAGCAGCCATCTTATGTCCTTTGTTTCAGTCTACCTGGCCAACCATTTTGTCTTACAGAACAATCTTATAGCATTGATTCAGAATTTCTATTCATCATTCCCTCCTTTTGCCATTCTTATGGCAACACTCATAGTTCATTTAAAAGTCCCATTCGCCGAATCTCGTTTGTGCCTGGATGAATAAATTGGAGTCTTCTCATTCCCCTCTCTTTCCTCGTTCGTTCCGTCCATGTTCAGGCTTTGTCCATTTCCAGCCAAAACCGATTAACCCTGCAGTGGTCACCACACATATTAATGCCACAAAGACCCTCATCTTAGCGATTTATTTTGTATCTGTGAAGACAAGGGAGGGAAAAAGAAAAGAACGTGCAATTTCATGTCAAAATTAATTCGTACCCTGCTTCCCGTAGACTGGATCCCCCTCCCTGACCTTGACCTCCCCCCTTTGCTTGGTGTCACCAACCACTTTGCAATGGTGCAAATGCACCCATGCCTATTGTCCTTCTATATTTACCGCGGTGGGGGTGGTGAGGAGAACCTGGAAGAGGCCCAACCATCGAGGAGAAAGGGTGTCCTTACGAACCCAATTCTTAATCAACACATAAGAGCCCGGGGTGATCCGTCCATTAACGGGAAAATCTATGTCGCCCACATAAGCGGCCTTGACCTCCCCATGAATCTCACGCAGGGCCCTTGTAAGGGCAAGGACGTAAGAGACCATCTCCTCCGTCATGTGATGCAATCTCATTGTGACCGGGATAATGTCTGTCCAGGGGGTGCGCAGAGGTCGGCCATAGATGATCTCTGCAGGAGACAACCTTGTCTTCCCTGCTGGAAGGACTCTGATCTGGAACAAAGCAACAGGCAACATTTTAACCCAGGTGGAGCCTGATTGGTCCACCAGCTTGGCCAGCTTGGTCTTCAGGGTCTGGTTCAAGCGTTCCACCATTCCTGCAGCCTGTGGGCGATAAGCACAATGCAGCCGCAGGGTTACGCCCAGCTGTCGGCACAATTCTTTATTGATAGCGGCAATAAAGTGAGGGCCGTTATCCGAACTGATGGTGTTTGGAACCCCAAAGCGAGGAACAACCTGCCGTAATTAAATAGACACCACCGTAGAAGCAGTGTAATCAGTGGTTGGAAAGGCTTCAATCCATCTAGAAAACACATCAACTATAACAAGTACATGTTTATAACACTGACACTTAGGCAAATCAATAAAATCCATCTGTAAGGTTTCAAACGGAGCAGTAGGTAATGGAGTACGACCCGTCTGGCAGACAACTCCTTTACCAGGGTTGTGTGTAGCACAGGTGAGGCACCGTGCACTAGTTTGGGCTGCCAAAACCTTAAGTCGAGGATGCCACCATGCCTGTAAGAGAGCGTCTACTAGCAAGGTGGCCCCACAGTGAGTGGCTACATGTAGGCAATCAACGACCCAGGTCGCTAACTGGTCTGTCATACAGGTCTGTCCGGCCGGCGTGAGCCACAATCCGGAATCGGCCTTCTGACAGCCCAGCTGCTCCCATTCCATTATAACATTAGCAGAGGCGTCCCCCTGTAAGAGCAATACATCATTTATGGTTGGCATAGGTTTCTCAGATTCAGACGAGCCCATATAAAGGCTTTTCACCTGCCTCATCATACTACCCACCACTTTAAATCTACCGCGTGAAGCACACTTAGCCGCTTCGTCAGCCAACCTGTTACCGATTTGGACCGGGGAATCTCCTGTCGTGTGGGCCGCACATTTAATTACGGCTACCGCAGAGGGCAGGAGGATAGCATTCAACAGGTCAGAGACCAGGATCTGATTGGCAATCTTATGGCCCGTCGAGGTAAGGAATCCCCTGTTTTTCCATAACTGTCCGAAATCGTGAACGACTCCAAATGCGTATCGGGAGTCGGTGTAAATATTGACGGAGTGCACCTCAGGCTCGGGTGAGGGCAAACAACTCGGCCTGCTGAGCTGAAAATGGTGGGTCAAAACTGCCACAATCCGGCAAGGTTCCATCTTGCTTAACTACCGCAAAGCCTGACAGACGGCGTCCCTGCTCGTTGATGGACGAACTTCCATCGGTATAAAGGATCAAATCTGGAGAGGCTAGAGGTTGATCGCTAAGGTCAGGGCGCGGACTGGTATCCGCGAGAATAGCCTCCAAGCAGTTATGGTCGCATGGAGCGAGGGGGTCAGGAGGAGAGCAGAGAAACGCAGCAGGGTTGATAGTGGTGCAGTGCCGGAACTGTAGCTTGGGATTATTCAACAGGTAGATCTCATATTTATTTTGTCTGGCTGAAGTCAAATGCTGGGTCTGGAACTGTCCCAGTAAGGCGGTCACGGAGTGGGAGGAATATACGGTAATGTCCTGCTGGAGAGTCAGGTATCATTCCCAACCACTGTCGCATTCCCCTGGCTGTCGGGGGGTGGTGTCCTGTAAATGGGGTCTGTGCGGCTCTCGTCCAACCGACGGTCATCTGCTGAGATTATGACTCCGAGGAATTTCACCTCCTTTTGTCCGACATGTACTTTGGAGGGGGACACAACGTACCCCAATGTCTTTACAAAGTTCAACAACAAAATTATAGCTTCCCTATTCTGCTCCTCCATTTCACTGGCCACTAAAAGTTCATCGGTGTACTGGATCAATGCAGACCCCTCAGGTAACTGCAGGTTTTGTAATTGCTGTTGCAGACAACGAGAAAATAGCGAGTTTACAAAGCCCTGTGGCAATCTGGTCCATGTATACTGTAGGAGAGGGATTGAGTTCGCCGCTGTGCCATATTCTTTCTGGTTTTGGTCCGAGGGTTCAGCTTAATTCTGCCTCCCATGGAGTCGATAGATTGTGGGACAGCAGGAGAATACGGAGGGGGTCGGCCTGCGAGGGGGGCACTGGGGGCAACTGTCTTCCCGGTGGTCTCCCCTGAATGGGACCGTCTTCTGGGGTTCGGCGAGGGTACGGGAGATTTGGAAACTGGTATCTGTGAAGGGTGAGTTTTAATCTTGGATCGGGTAGCGGGATTTGGAGGAGCGGACACAGGACTGGCAACGGGGGCAGGCTGGTTCAACGGGGGTGCTCCACGGACTCCCCAAGGATAATCCTCTACCTCCTCCTCGTCGTCACCTCCCAAATCTATGCCAGCCACCGACTTACGTAAGTCTTTATCTATCTTGGCCTTATTTTGTCTCTCTCTCTGCTGACGATCCTTACTTTCCTTTGCATGCCTGCATTCTTGTTTTAATACTGTCACTGACTTCTCCTGACCCCCCTCGGTCAGGGGTATTCCTAGTTTCAAGGCATTACTCTGCCAACTGGCCGTTAAAGACCGTGCCTTTTCTTTGTTACAATGATCGATCCACAACTGAATGGCCTTTTTATATATATATTTTTTATCCGTTCTCCATATTACACTTTGGGCCCTTGACAACACACCCATATCCTTGGAACCCCCTTCAGGCCATTCATCCTTCCCCAGTTTATGAATGAGTCCTCCCGACATACGCCTAAAGGTCTCCTCCATTTCTGGATGCAAGAAACATAGCTGATGTAATGGCCGGTCTGGGTGACAACTGGTGTCCATACCATTACCCATTTTTAAACTTATACTATTACACACAATATTTCAGGGTTAACCGTGAGTCCTTGGTTCCGCCGTATCTCATTCGGTCACTTCAATTCCTGACCTTCGCGTGGAGGATTTCCTCTCTTAACAACCAGTCTAAAGCGGACTTTCTGTGAGGTACGGGGTACCTTGGTCTCGGTTAACACTCAATACTTGTTAACTCTTTCAGGGTTAACCTAGAGTCCTTGGTTCCACCGTATCTCACTCAGTCACTTTGAAGTGGACTTTCTGTGAGATATGGGGGTACTTTGTTCTCAGTTAACGTCTCAATACTAGTTAACTTTATTACACAAATATCACAACAAAATTTCAGGGTTAACCGTGAGTCCTTGGTTCCGCCGTATCTCACTCGGCCACTTTAAAGCGGACTTTCTGTGAGGTACGGGGTACCTTGGTCTCGGTTAACACTCAATACTTGTTAACTCTTTCAGGGTTAACCTAGAGTCCTTGGTTCCACCGTATCTCACTCAGTCACTTTGAAGTGGACTTTCTGTGAGATACAGGGGTACCTTGGTCTCAGTTAACGTCTCAATACTAGTTAACTTCCTATACCCAGTGCACTCCTCTTATATACCGTCTACGGTCCCCCTCTACGGGGTGTTTTATCCGCTCGATCAGACTAGGATAATCCTCGAGACGGCCCTATCCCAGTGCCCACAACCGGAACGTTCGGATGTTGTCCCACCAACTGACGCAAGTCAGCGAATTACCCTGCTACGCCGGGATACGAGGAAGGACCAAGAGGAGATTTAACTAAATCTACTCACTTGGCGGTACCTCCTTCACATCGATCCCGTCGCCCAGTGGATTCACTCGCCGGCTCGATCAGTCGCTGGTTGACATCCCACTTCTGACACCAAATGTTGATTCACGTTTTTCTCTCACATCGGTTGTTTCGACAATAATCGACCAGGCACCGGGGTCACTTTAAACGTACGTTTATTGAGCAGGAGTCTCCACACAGGTTTAACAACCTAGCAAAGAGTCAAGCTGACTGCCCTTAATTGCAAAGCTCTTTATATGTTAATGCCACCGTTTAGCACCTCCCACATTCCCCCGATCAAAGAACCGACACGTACGAAGAATACAGGAAACCAAGTAGGTACATATAAGGAGATGATAGAGGAACCACACATAATCTCAGACCAGTACATCCCTTAGTCTTCCTGGCAAGTTGTGTATTCCTCAATCTTGTCAGACTGGGCCTGTGATCCTGTGTTCATGACAACGCAGTAACTGCAAGACATTGTGTATTCCCTCCTTACAGCCTGCTCCAGCAAGCCTGGTCAGCAGCCATCTTATGTCCTTTGTTTCAGTCTACCTGGCCAACCATTTTGTCTTACAGAACAATCTTATAGCATTGATTCAGAATTTCTATTCATCATTATTGCTCTCCTTTGAATGTCCATCTTTTCATATCCTTCCAAACCTGTCCTATCCATGTACTTATCTAACTGTTTCTTAAATGGTTTTTTTTAATGATTTATTTTGTCATACATATTTGAAGTAAGATTGCTGTCCTGTTTCACAGCAGCTGTTGGGTGATCTTGCAGAGGTGCATAACATTGAGGGGAATAGATAGGATAAACACACAGTCTTTTACCCAGGGTAGGGCCATCACGAGCAAGAGGCCATGGGTTTAAGGTGTTAGGGGCAAGATTTAATATTGTAATACTTGACAGTGCTGACGGTAGGTTATTATCTCAACAAGCGACCCATCCTAGCTCCACAGATGTTGCCGGTGTTTCCAACATGTAGTTGTCTTTGTCTCAGTCCTGCAGAAGCTGCAGTATTTTATTTCCAGATTGACCTTTCATGTCTCCATGCTCTCCAACTTCCTTGCCAGTTGGTTTGTAGATTGGCAGGGGCAGGCCTTGGTTGATGACAGCAATGGATTGTGAAAAATGATTAAAACCATCTCTGGTCAGTATTCATTTCCATCAGTAGCTTGAATTACTTAGGAATAGTCAGAAATCCCGAGTTGTACATTAATCTGTGTGTAATGTATGCCTGTCAAATGTCCCTCCCTATATATTTATCCACTTTGGAATCCCTCTGATATAGACTTCTCTTACACGCTGCTAAGGAAAACATTTTATTAAAGGCTGGATAGTTTATAAATGGGACACTTAGTTAAAGTTTGAGAGTCATCAATATGTCATCAATACATTTCTCGTGAGCATTCATTTCATGCATTTATAAATTAAGGAATTTGCAAAGGCACCAATGTTTAGTTTAGCTTAGTTTAGTTTAGTCATACGGGACGGAAACAGACCCTTCGTCCCACCAGGTCCACATCGACCCGCGAACCCTACACATTAATGCTATCCTAAACTCTAGGGACAATGTTTACGCTTATACCAAGACAATTAACCTACATACCTGCATGTCTTTGGAGTGTGGGAGGAAACTGAAGATCTTGGAGAAAACCCACGCAGTCACGGGGGGAATGTTCAAACTCCGTGCAGACAGCACCCGTAGTCGGGATCGAACCTGGGTCTCCGGTGTTGCAAGCGCTGTATGGGAGCAACTCTACCATTGCGCTGCTGTGCCGCCCTAATTGGTAATTCAAGCAGCTGATGGAAATATACTTGGAAAAGAGATGAAAATATAGAGTAATAAGAAATATTTTCCAAAGGTTAATACGGGCAAAACTGGTGACTTCTGCAATTTGGTGTTTACATTCTTTGCAGAATTCAGATTCTGATAAAGCAGCTACAGGTTCATATGTGCTTTGTTTCATCTGTGTGTAGGGCATTTGTGTGCTAATTAGAAGGCCGAAACATGTGTACTCTCTGTCCATTAGCTGATAAGAAATTAGATCAAGAACTTAAACAGTGTGCCCTTTGTTTTGCAGTTGTGAAACAGGCACATTGATTGAAAGATCCAGCATGAAAATAGGCCTTTTGGTCCAGCGTCAATGCTGACCGTCGATCACTTATTCACACTATTTCTATGTTATCCCTCTTTTCATCCACTACCTACACATTAGGGACAATTTAAAGGCCAATTAACCTAGACACCCACACTTTATGGGACATGCAAAGAAAGGGATGTACCTCAATAGACCCAATACGGTCACAGAGAGAACAGTGCCTGAGATCAGATGGATCCTGGTTTTCTGGTGCTGTGAGGCAAGAACTCTAGCAGCTGTGCCACTGTGCTAACCACTGTTCTGCTACTTCCACTTTTAACAGCTGGAGAAGCAAATTCCCTTTGTTTGATCTTATCTCCAGAACTAATGTGCACTCCACTGTTGAACCCATCTGTGGCTTCCATGCAAGCTCGGTCAAATGCAGACGTCAGAGATGGGATGTTGATCAGTTGCCATCTTTTATTCCCTCTCTGTTACATTTAATTCTGTTGGTGTCCTGCTTATCTTCGCACTGCTGCACTAGAACACGACAGCGAAGAAAATGGCACTGGCCACCACCGATTGGTAAAACATTTGCAGCATCTTACTGCAGACGTTGAAGGAGCGGAGCCTCCTCAGAAAGTAGAGATGGCTCTGTCCCTTCTGGTACAAGGCCTCAGCATTCCTGGACCAGTCCAGTTTACTGACAAGGTAAACTTCAAGGTACTTGTTCTCCTTGGTACCCCTTACTCGTGTGCACATCCACACTCTGATAGAGACAGGGGTATTCCTCTCCTCCTAAAGTCCACCATTAACTCCTTAGTCTTATCAGTGATGAGCTGCAGCTGATTTGGTCCACACCACTCAACAAAGTCATTGACTACACCTCTGTATCCAGCTCCCCTCCCCTCACTGATGCAGCCCACAATTACAGAGTCATCCGAAAACTGCTGCAGGTGGCAGGAATCCGAGTTGTATCTGAAGTCCGAGGTGCAGATGATGAACAGGAAGGGAGAGAGGATCATTCCCTGTGGAGCCCCAGTGTACAATGTTCGAATTCAGTTCTGTAGCCTGACGTACTGTGGTTGTCCAGTCAGGTAGTTGGTGATCCAGGACACCAATGGAGCATTCACCCGCATCTTCGTCAGTTTGCTCCCTCGAAGTGCAGGGATGATGTCAAAAACACTGGAGAAGTGAAAAAACATGACTCTCACAGTGTTTCCTGACTTATCCAGGTGAGCATTGGAACAATGGAGCAGGCGGATGATGCCGTCCTCAACCCCCATCTTTGCGTGTTAAGCAAACTGCAGGGGGTCCAGGTAGGGTTCAAACAGGGGTCACAGGTGAGTGAACACCAGCCTCTCCAGGGACTTCATGATATGAAAGTCAGCGCCATCAGTCTGTAGTCATTGGAGGAGCTGGGACACGTCCTCTTTGGTACAGGAACCAGGCGAGATGTCTTCCACATCACAGGAACCGTCTCCAGGCTCAGGCTCAGGTTGAAGATATGCTGGAGTACTCCGCACAACTGGCTGTTACACTCCTTGAGTACCTTTGTGCTGACACCATCAGGACCTGTGGCTTTGCCTGGGCGGAGTCTGCTCAGCTCCTTCCTCGTCTGCTCAGCCTTGATGGTCAGGCTCGGCAAAGAAAGAGCGGAGGAAGTGGACCAAGGGGATTGAGAGGGAGAGTCTGTCAGGGAGCAGGGGGGAGGGTGCGCAGAGGCCCACCAATCAATTAACAAGCAGGTTTAGCTCATTGGCCCTGTCCTGGTTGCTTCCCTCCCTTGACCACTGGTCAGCTTGTTGCCTGTAATACTCTTCATGCCGCCCCACACATCCCTCTTGTTGTACTGTTGGCGTTTCAGCTCCAGCTTTCTCTTGTAGTCGTCCTTGCCCTGTCTTAGTCTCATCTTCAAGTTTTCTGTACCTGTTTCACCTCCTCCCTGTCACCATTTCTGAAGGCCCTCTTCTCCTGTTTGAGAAGGGCCTTTATGTCACTGGTGACCCAGGGCTTGTTGTTGGGGAAACAGTGTAGTCTCTTCAGCGACATTATCCACACAGAAATGTATGTAACTGGAAACATAGTCCGTGAGTCCATCAATATCCTCCCCATGAGGACTACAGAGTGTGTCCCAGTCTATGACCTCAAAACAGCCCTGTAGAGCGTCACAGGCCTCCTGTGACCACCTATCTCCTCACTGACCTTGTGGTCACAGGCAGTCTCTGGACCATTGACTTATATCTGAGTAGGAGATGGACCAAGTTGTGGTTGGATCATCCCAGTGGCGGAAGGGGTATGAGCCTTACGTCTCTTTAACACTGGTATACAGCAGGTCAAATGTTTTCATATCCCTGGTGGGACAGTCAACAAACTGAGTGAAAGTGGTTAGGGGAGCGTCCAAATTCACGTGGTTGAAATCCCACACGAAAGACAGTTAATCTGTTGGAAAGTACTTAAGGGACTTGTCATAGTGGATGCAGGGAGGGCATGTGAAATATAAAACATGATCCAACTGACATGAGGGACTGAGAGACCAGCTCTCCTTTTACTACTTATGTCCCCATGTAATGTTACTAACATGGCAGCCATTTTGACCAAAGCAAGCTACCGTAAGCAGCAATGAAATAACTGACCAAATAATTTACTTACAGTGAAGTTGGTTAAGGATTCAACATTGACCAGGGATTTGTATAAAACTACACATTATTCTTGTTTTCGAGCAATATCAAGAAATTGAATATCTTGTATGTTCAATATCTACTCAAGAGGTCTGGCTTAAAGATACTTTGGAAACAATGAATTTCTGGCAGCGCAAGACTCAATCAACAAGTTTGGTTTAAACCCGTATCTGCAGTTCCCACACACTGAGCAATGTTTATTGTTTTTTGAGATAGGAATTAATTTACTTTGGGTGAGTAATAAATTGCTAGACTTTCAATGGTTTAGTAACTTCCTTGATTGGCTTCCATGAGTGCAGCTGGTGATAGGGGACCTCTTGTAGGGATTAGATATTATATCTGTGCAATGGTGCCAACACTTGCTTCTGGTGTGGGCAAGAACTCCTCTTTTTAAACCTTAGCCAATATGTCAGCTTCCCTGTATTCTGTGACCTTGGGTTTCAACACTATGTATGGAACATAAACCCATGTGACCCAGTTCCTAGTCTCAGTCCAAAAAATCCGGATACAAGCCTGAATGACTCTATGACATGACCTTGACAAATAATATTCCCAAGGCACGGCTATATCTGCAGCTTATTTTTTTATTGAGCTCTTCCAGTTCTGTCACAACACGTTCTCAACTGAGATTTCGGCTCATATTCCTTTTCAAAACAGTTTACAAATGCTGTCAATTTAAGGTAAATTCTGTACTTTCTTGAATAGAGAGAGTGCCAATGGTCATTTTGACCTGAAAATATAAAACTGTTTCAGCAGAGAAGTTCACTTTGTCTATTAAGTCTAATCCCGCTCTTAAGAAGCATTTCCCTTTTTGCCGTAACAAACCAATCTGGACCCAGTCCAAGGTTTAAATCTTCTCATCACCGTCAAGTCATTTAATAAACTTGCAGCTGGTTAAGATGCGACAGGTGGATGGACACAGACGTCAGGATAATCTGCTGACAAGAGGTTTGGCACATCAAGAAACAGATTGGATGTTTGAATATTGATGTCCAACTTGATCACACTCTGCACTTTTGTTAAGGAGAATATTATGAATGGTGTTGGGTAGACTGATGGAACAGGAAATGGTGTTGGATAGACTGATGGGACTGAAGGCTGATAAATCCCTAGGGCCAGAAGGTCTGCGTATCAGGGTACTCAAGGAGGTGGCTCTCAAAATCATGGACGCATTGGTGATCATTTTCCAATGTTCTATAGATTCTGGATCAGTTCCTGTGGATTGCAGGGTAGCTGATGTTAGCCCACTTTTCAAGAAAGGAAGGAGAGAGAAAGCAGGGAAATATAGACAAGTTAATCTGACATCAGTGGTGGGGACGATGCTAGAATCGATTATTAAAGATGTAATAGCGGCACATTTGGATAGCAGTGACAGGATCAGTTCAAGTCAGCATGGATTTACGAAGGGGAAATCATGCTGAACAAATCTTCTGGAATTTTTTGATGATGTTGCAAGTAAAATGAACAAGGGAGAGCCAGTAGATGTAGTGTACCTGGACTTTCAGAAAGCCTTTGATAATGTCCCGCACAGGAGATTAATGGGTAAAATTAGAGCAATATGGTATTGGAGGTAGGGTATTGGATAGAAAATTGTTTGGCAGACAGGAAACAAAAAGTAGGGATTAATGGGTCCTTTTCAGAATGGCAGGCAGAGACTGGTGGGGTGCCACAAGGCTCGGTGCTGGGACCACAGCTATTTACAATATACATCATGGTTTAGATGAAGGAATTAAAAGTAACATT
The DNA here is from genome assembly GCF_010909765.2 of Amblyraja radiata. Taxonomy (NCBI): domain Eukaryota; kingdom Metazoa; phylum Chordata; class Chondrichthyes; order Rajiformes; family Rajidae; genus Amblyraja; species Amblyraja radiata. The sequence continues at coordinate 810,514 of NC_045989.1, forward strand.
AGCAAATTTGCAGATGACCCAAAGCTGGATGGCAGTGTGAACTGTGAAGAAGGTGCTATGAGGATGCCGGGTGATTTGGACAGGATGGGTGAGTGGGCAGGTGCATGACAGATGCAGTATAATGTGGATAAATGTGAGGCATGAACGGGATGGCAGATTATTATCAGAATGGTGTCAGGTTAGGAATAGGGAAAGTACAACGAGACCTGGGTTATATAATGCGCATAAATAACTGCACTTTTTTTTCATTCATTGTATTTTAACTTGTATTTTAACTTGTATTTTAACTTGTTAAGTTAAGTATGGAAGCTATTTGAGGAAATGTGTGGTGTTATGTCTGTCTTGAAGCTGCTGTGGCACTGTAATTTCCTGTAAAGGATTATTAAAGGTATAATCAATCAATCAGGGTGTCCTTGTACATCAGTCACTGAAAGTAAGCATGCAGGTACAGCAGGCAGTGAAGAAAGCAAATGGCCTGTCGGCATTCTTAACGAGTGGAGTTGAGTATAGGAGCAAAGAGGTCCTTCTGCAGTTGTACAGGGCCCTGGGGAGACCACACCTGTGGTATTGTGTGCAGTTTTGGTCCCCTAATTTGAGGAAGGACATTCTTGCTATTGAGGGAGTGCAGCGTAGATTCACAAGGGTAATTCCCCGAACTGTCGTATGAATAGAGCAACTGGGCTTGTATTCGCTGGAATTTAGATGGATGAGAGGATATCATATAGAAATATTTAAAATTATTAAGGGATTGGACATGCTAGATGCATGACACATGTTCCAGATGTTTGGGGAGTTCAGAACCAGGGGCCACAGTTTAAGGATAAGGGGTCAGCCATTTAGAACTGAGATGAGGAAAAACTTTTTCACACAGAGAGTGTGAATTTGTGGAATTCTCTGCCTCAGAAGGCAGTGGAGGTCAATTCACTGGATGCATTCAAAAGTGAGTTAGATAGAGTTAGGACTAGCTGAATCAAGGGTTATGGGGAGAAGGCAGGAATTGGGTACTGATTATGGATGAGCTGCCATGACCACATTGAATGACAGTGCTGGCACGAAGGGCTGATTCGGCCTACTCCTGCACCTATTGTCTATGTATCTATATAATCTGAGAGGGTAACATTTTCACACATCGTGTGGTGGGTGTATGGAACAAACTGCCAGAGGAGGTAGTTGCGGCTGGGACTATCCCAATGTTTAAGAAACAGTGAGACAGGTACATGGATAGGACAGGTTTGGAGGGATATGGCGCAGGCAGATGGGACTAGTGTAGCTGGAACATGTTGGCCCATGTGGGAAAGTTGGGCCGAAAGGGCCTGTTTCCACACTGTCTCACTATGACTCTTTCATTCTTGAGGGGACCCATTCTCTTTCCTGTTACCTTTTTTTCCTTAATGTACATATAATCTCTTGAGGTTATCCTTTATATTATCTGCAGAGCCATTGCCTTTTTGCCCTCCTGATTTTCTTTTTTTGTTTGCTCCTTTGTTCCCAAAACTCCTCCAGGGATGCACCAGCAGCCTATACCAGCCCCACGCCTCCTTGCTCTTCCCCAAAGCTTCAATTCCCCTCAACAAACAAGGTTTCTTACGCCCACCTGCCTTGCCCTTCACTCTAACATGAGCATGGATGTTGCGGACTCTTGCTAGCACACTTTTAAAAACATCCCATGTCCTGCTGTTCCTTTTCCTTCAAACACCCTGGTCCAATCAATGAGTGAATTCCTGTCTGATATCTTCAATATTGGTCTTGCCCCAATTCAGAATTTTAACTCGTGGGCACGCCCTATCTCTATCCTTAACTATCTTAAACCTAATAGAACAGCAGTCGCTCGTCCCAAAAGGATCATCCACAAGCACTTCATCCACTTTTTCTTTCCAATTTCCCAAGACTAGATCAAGCATTGCCCTCTCCTGTGTGGGGCCTTGTACATATCACCCTTCATACCAACTTCTAGTTTGTCATCTGCCTTTGTCCTGCAAGGGATCCAACCCCTCTGCCAATCTAGTTTCAACCCACACGTGTAGCATTAGCAAACCTGCCTGCCAGGATATTGATAGCCCTCCAGTTAAAGTGCAACCCTTTCCCTCTTGTACAGGTCACCTCCGGCCCAGAAGTGATCCTAATGGTCCAGAAATCTAAATCCCTGCCCCCTGCACCAACTCCTCAGCTACACGTTCATCTTGACTATCTTCCTGTTTTTATGCCCCTGTCCCACTTAGGAAACCTGAACGGAAACCTCTGGAGACTTTGCGCCCACCCAAGGTTTCCGTGCAGTTCCCGGAGGTTGCAGGTGGTTGCCGGAGGTTGCAGGTAGTGGAAGCAGGTAGGGAGACTGACAAAAACCTCCGGGAATCTCCGGGAATTGCATGGAAACCTTGGGTGGGGCGCAAAGTCTCCAGAGGTTTCCGTTCAGGTTTCCTAAGTGGGACAGGGGCATAACTCTCACTAGCACATGGCACTGGAAGCAATCAGAGATCATGTCCTTGAGGTCCTGCTTTTTGCATTTTACTTAACTTCCAAGACTCATATTGCAGTCCCTCATTTTCATTACTACCTATATCATTTGTGCCAACACGCACAATGACTTCCGGTTGCTCCCCCTCCCTCTTGAGGATGTCATGAAATCATGATCAAATAGCAGAATGAATTTTAGTCCCTGAGAGCAGATGTGGATGATGTCAGTGATCGGGAAGTCGACAAGAGTGAGATCAGGGATACTGGGAACAGGCGATGGGAAGATGCTGATCCTGTTTGTACATGGGACAGTACAGATCAGGAACAGGCCCTTCGACCCACAATGTCAGTGTCAAACATATTGCCATTCAACTAATGTCACTGCCGGCACGTGACCTGCATATCCATGTGCCTATCCAAATGTCTCAAAAACACCACTATTGTATCTGCCTCCACCACCACAAAGTGCCCACCCGTGCTTGTGTTCTCCCTTATGGGCCTGTCCCACTTAGGCAATTTTTCTGGTGACTGCTGGTGACTGTCAAGTTGCTGGCAGTCGCCTGAATAACTGGCAACTGGAACGGTGACTGTCAGAGTGGAACACATACACATACACACACGCACACACACACACGCACGCACGCACGCACACACACACACACACACACACACACGCACGCACGCACGCACGCACGCACACACACACACACACACACACACACACACACACACACACACACACACACACACACACACACACATACACCACAAAGGTGGGGGCTAGGGCAAGCGGGGGGAGCGCTGTCTGAAATTCACACGGTGCAAAGTCAAGGTGATACAGACACACACCGCGATGAACAGGAAGATTGGCGCTGTAATTAAGACGGCTAAAGCACAGTATACGGTAAGTCCTTTTAAAGAGGGGGGCAGATGTGGGGGGAGAAGAGGGGAGAAGGAGGGAGAAGGAGTGAAGCCAACATAAGATGCCAGACAATTTTTAAGAAGCCAGAGATGCACAGCTGTGAAGCTGGGCGGACATTTAACATTACCGGTCGGTTATCCTTGGTTCTGAAAACTCCTGATTTTATTTCCCCACTGAGTCATTGAAATTCACCGGTCAGCACCGGCTACAACCTACTAGAACCCATGAGAACCTTCAACCTCCTGGCAACCCACTAGGACTTCCTGGTGACCCACCCACGGCACAAGAATTCGCGCTACTCTCCATGGCCGCTTCATTCTACTCGCCACAAATTTTTCAACATGTTGAAATATTCTTGGCGAACATAATGAGGCCATGACTAGTTCCCAGAATGCGGGAACTCCTCACGACCATGAAGGCGACTCCCTGGCAACCACCCGCGAACCTATGGCAACTGCAAAGTCTCCTGCAGTCGCCTAAAAGTTGGACAGGCCAAAAACTCTGCTCCTCTCGTCATAAAGCTCTCCCCTGTAGTATTTGACATTTTTTACCAACTGAAGAACGTTCTGACTATCTATCAATGGCTCCCAGAATTTTATAAACTAATCAGATCATTAGGTCTCCCGTCATGAGAACCTCAGATGTTGGTCAGAAATACCAAGGGTGGCTGAATGTGAAGACAGGGGTTCCAGGAGCAGCTTGAGTGTGAGTGCCACAAGGGAAGGTCAGAGACCTGGGGAGCAACACAGCGCCCCATCAGACACTGTCAATGTGCAAGGTGGGTCAGAGACCCTTGCAGTGGCCGAGTGTAGAGATCAGAGTCGCTGTATGTGAGGTCAGAAACCCCCAGAACAGGCGCACCATGATCTTCCAACACCTGGGTTAGCAGGTCAGAAAATTCAGCCACTGCGGAAATGACCAGTGCTCGAATCCACAATTCCAGCACCAATACATTTCTTGTAAAATCTTGTAATTTAAAAAAAAATAATGGTTAAACCAAATCCACATAATAAACTAGAGACGATCAAGTTCTTCATAAATTGCACTAGTTTCATCAGTTAACACAAATTACAAAATACATGATCAGAGTTAAAGAAAATAACTATCATGGACTATCTTGAAATAAGTGCATGGAAATTCCGATCAGTGTTTTGGCTGTTTTGTTTATCATCACAGCTGTAGACCCACCCTTCATCTTTCCTATTTGAGAGAGTTTGCTGTGTGCAGATTGGCAATGCTGGTATTGCTGGCACCTCACAACTTCAGGGCTTTGTCTCCTCAGGGTATCATAGAGTGGTCCAGCACGGTGGGCACTTTGGCCTGGCTCATTCATCTCGGCTTGTGACAGCAGCACTGTCACTGCAGTTTGTACAGTCTCCCTCTCCCTATATGGTTATCCCTGCACTGTTCAATTTCCCTCCTGCACTCCAAGGATGTGCTGGATAGTAAGTTGATTGGTCACTCTGAGTTACCCCTAGTGTAGGTGGCATTAGGTGAGAAAGACAAAGTTTAAGGGGGAAATGCAGAGCTGACTTTTTAACACATGGGGTTGGATGCCTAGAACGTGCTGCTAGGGATGGTGGTAGAGGCAGATACATAGAACATAGAATAGAACAGTAGAAGAACATTTCTTATAATTATCTGTGCTGAACACGATGACACGACCATCACTTGTCTACCTGCAGATAATCCGTATCCCTCCATTCCCTGCATATCAATATGCTTATTTAAAACTCTTTTAAATGCTAATAACATAAATGCTTCAACCAGCTTCCCTGGCTGCGTGTTCCAGGCACACCACCCGCTATTGCCCTGTTCATCTATCTATCTATCTATCTATCTATCTATCTATCTATCTATCTATCTATCTATCTATCTATCTATCTATCTATCTATCTATCTATCTATCTATCTATCTATCTATCTATCTATCTATCTATCTCTCTATCTCTCTATCTCTCTGTCTCTCTGTCTGTCTGTCTGTCTGTCTGTCTGTCTGTCTATCTTGTGTTTGTGTGAGTTTGTGAGTGATCACATTTTCGCGATAAAACAACGCGGTAACGGTAAAACTTTTACATATTCCGGTAGACATTTTGCCCGTGTAGTCCAAAATTGCCATATCTGAAAATGTCATGCTATATTTTTCGAGTTATTACTGAAAATGTACAAATATCTGACAAAACTTTGAATTTTAAAATGACTGTCTTTCGCTGATGACGTCACAATGGGTATGCTCCGTGTTGTGGTCCACCCACTGCGAGTGACGTCCCCCCTCCCCTTCTCTCTCTCTCTGCCCCTCTTTCTCTCACTGCCCCTCTCTCTGCCTCTCTGCCCCTCTCTCTCTTTCTGCCCTCTCTCTCTCTCTGTTCTCTTTCTCTACCTCCTCCCTCTCCGCCCCTCTCTGCCCTCAACCCTACCTCTGCCCTCTGCTCTGTCTCTGCCCTCTCTCTGTCTCTGTCCTCTCTCTCTCTGCACTCTCTCTTTCTGCCCACTCTCTCTGCCCTCACTCTCTCTGCCCTTTCTCTCTACCTCCATTCCTCTCCCTCTCTAACTGCGCCTGCAAGTTGGGGGCAATGTGTGAGTGGATGGGGTCAGGGATGGGGTAATAGGTGCGAATGTATGTGTATTTGTTTGTGTGTGTGTAATCACATCTTCGTGAAAAAATGCTGCGGTAACGGTAAAATGTCTACATATTCCAGTAGACATTTATTCAGTGGGGTCCAATTGCGCCTTATCTGAAAATGTCATGCTTTATTTCTCGAGTTATACTGAAAATGTTCAAAAATCTGACAAAACTTTGAATTTAAAAAGACTATCTTTCGCTGATGACATCACAATGGGTTCCACGCGCTGCGAGTGAAGTCACCCCCCGACCCCCTCCCCACTCTCGGCTCAGTCCCAGCTCGGCTCCATCTGGTCTTGGTCTGGTCTCGGCTCAGTCTTGGGTCCTTTCAGTTCGCTCAGGTCCTTGGTTCCTCGGTCCCTCTCTGCCTCTCTCTCTCTCTCTCTGGCCCTCTCTCTCTCTCTCTCTCTCTGGCCCCTCTCTCTCTCTCTCTGCCTCTCTCTACCAGACTCTCTCTCTCTCTCTGCCACTCTCTCTCACTCTCTGCCCCTCTCTCTCTCTCTCTCTGCCCCCTCTCTCTCTGCCCCCTCTCTCTCACTTCCTCCCCACTCTCTCTCTGCCCCCTCTCTCTCTCTCTGCCCCTCTCTCTCTCTCTCTGTCCCTTTCTCTCTCTCTCTCTCTCTGCAACTCTCTCTTCAACTCTCTCTCTCTGCCCCCTCTCTCCCTGCCCCCCTCCCTCTCTCTCTCTCTGCCTCTCGCTCTCTCTCTTTCTGCCCACTCTCTCTCTGCCCTTTTTCTCTCTGCCCTCTCTCTACACCTCCCTCCCCTTCTCTACCTCTCTCTGCCCTCTCTCTGCCTCTGCCCCTCTTTCTGCCCTCTCTCCGTTTCTGCCTTCTGCCCTTTCTCTGTCTCTGCCCTCTCTCTGTCTCTGCCATGTCCCTGTCTCCGCGCTCTCTCTCTGTCTCTGCCCTCTCTCTGCCCCCCTCTGCCTCTACCAGCTGCCTATGTCCTCTGCCCTCTGCCCCTAGCCTCTGCCCTCTGCCCCTGCCCTCTGCCCTCTGTCCCTGCCCTCTGTCTCTGCCCTCTGTCACTGGCCTCTGTCTCTACCGTCTCTGCCTCTGGCCTATGCCCCTGCCCTTTCTACCTCCCTCCGCTCCCTTCTAGCTGCATCTGCGAGTTGGGGGCTATGCATGAGTGTATAGGGCGGGCGATGGGGTAAAAGGAGCAAATTAATAATATTAATATAATATCAAGGGGTGTGTTTAGTGAATGGGTGCGGGGTGGTTAGTGTGTGTGTGATGCTGCAGGTCGCCACCACCCCCCCCCCCCCCCCTCCCCCCGCAATCACTCGTTGAGGGGACGGGACCCAATGGGTCCCACTTTGTCTAGTATACTTTAAAAACTCTCATCTTTTATGTGGATTTGTATGTGTATAATCACATCTTCTCGAAAAAATGATGCGGTAACGTTAAAATGTTTACATATTCCAGGAGACATTTTTTCCATGGAGTCCAAAAGCGCCTTATCTAAAAATGTCATGCATTATTTATTGAGTTATTACTGAAAATGTTCTGACAAAATCTGACAAAAGTTTGAATTTAAAAATCACTGATGTGGTATGCGTGCCATTCTTGCATGCGCTGCAAGTCACGTCACCCCCCCCCCTCCCCACCCCTCCCTCCTCCCCCATCCCCACTCCAACCCCTCCCTCCTCACCCCACCGTTATTGAAAAGACGGAGAAAGAACGAGCAATCGAGCCCTGTACTGAAGCCACCAAGTTCTCGGGTCGCTCGGTCAGCTCCTCTCTCTCCCCGCTTGGCCTCTCTCTCCCCCCCCCTCACCCCTCTCCTCTTCCCCCTCCCTCCCCCCCCCCCCCCCTCCCCTCCCCCCCCCCCCTCCCCCCCCCCCCCTCTGCCCCCATCCTCTTCCCCCCTCCTCTTCCCCTCTGTGCCTCTGCCCTGCCTCTGCTCTGCCTCTGCCCTGTCTCTCTCTACCGCCCTCCCTCTCTAGCCATGCGTGTGAGTTTTGGGCTATGCGTGAGTGGATAAGGTGGGGGATGGGGTAAAAAGAGCGAATGAATAATATTAATATAATATCAAGGGGGGGTGGTTATCGTGTGTGGGTGGTTAGCGTGGTGGGTGGGGGGGAGGATAGTGTGTGTGTGTGTGGGGGGGGTGGTTAGTGTGTGGGATGCCGCAGACCCCCCCCCCCCCACAATCGCACGCTGAGGGGACAGGACCCAACGGGTCCCACTTGGTCTAGTCACCCTTAAACTTTGCCCCTCACATTTTATAGCAATGCAAAAGTGGTGTTTAAGTGGCTTTTAGATAGGCACATGGATAGGCCAAAAATGAAGGTATTAGGATCATGTGCAGACAGAGAAGGTTAGTTTATCTTGGCATGATATTCACTACACTGTGGGCTGAAGGGCCTGTTACTGTGCGGTACAATTCTGTTTTATATTTTATATCACAGTAAAGGAGGTACCAAACTGCAATTGTAAAGTTACAAAAAACATTCTTAAAAATATAGAAGCAGTTGCCTCTTTTGTTTTATTTTGTAATATACTTGGTGTAATGCTACTTGGGTTGTATGTGGGTGTTAATCTGATCCCTGAAAGCATTGTATTGTATAAAAGCACATGCTCAGCTGTGTGCCCTGTTCTATTACTGTTAGGTTATTGTCAAATGTTATTGTTTCATTTATTCTTCTCCATCGTTTGTCATTAAAACCAGCTCATCTATTCCAAGGATGGTAAGTGCTCAGTTAATATAACATCTCTGGTTACACCTCTGGCTGATGGACAGATCACAACTGGTTCTCGCAGTTCTGCATCTGTGGAAAATACCATTGCAATTTCCAACAGGATTACATATCAAAGACTATATTGCAGTACAGCTTTCTCTATTTTTGATCATGACAGTGACAAATTGTGTTTACTCAGTTGTTCAGGTTGCAGTAGTTGACTTTAATTGACCTGTGCTAGTAAATCTACTAAAAAATATCCCTCTACATCAGAGTGCATGGAAATACCCACAGGGAAGAAATCAGGCAATGTTAACCTTTACAATGTATTATATATCAACTCTCATAAATAACGTGTTGTGAAGAAGGTTTGCAATGATGTGCTTCAAAACATACAGAATATTTATTGCCCGCAGTTTCAGTCAATAAGCCGGTGTTGGAGAGAGGGGTACAATCCACTAGATGCAGTTAGTGAGAAGTCAGTTCACCCACCAAACAGAATTGATTCAAAGAGCAGAGAAATTGACTCTCAGCTGCTTCTCTGAGCAAAACAGAAATATGCATGGGGTAACTGCATATATACTGTGTGTATATCGTCAACAATCACTAAGAAATCCAGTAACAATGAAAAGCAAAGTAAAGGCAGATGCTGGATTATGACATAAAAGCAGAAAATGCTGGAAACCTTCAGCAGTTCGGCACCATTGCCGAGTCCATGTCATCAGACTGCAGGGGCAATCTTGAGGTTCAATTGCCTGTGATATTAATTCTCCATCCTACATATTCAATGATTCAATGATACTTTATCGTCACATGTAACGAGGTACAGTGAAATGCTTTGTTTTGCATAAAACCCGGTAAAATCATGTAGCAGACCTCATCTAAGAAGTGTATAAGTGTTGTCACACTTTTGGTAATCGAGGCAAACTCTGTCTGTGGCCTTCTGCACTGAGCCCTATATAAACTTGAGGAACATATTTCATCTGTACACAATGCACGTTGTTAGTGCTGAATTCAACGGTTTCAGGCAATTTACATCCGCTGTTTGCTTAAGTTCTGTAGACACAAAAAGCTGGAGTAACTCAGAGGGTCAGACAGCATCTCTGGAGAAAAGGAAAAGATGACATACGAGTCATGACCCTTTTCCAGATTGGCAGCCTGACCCAGAAGGTTATGGGATTGACGGTGAGCTGGCCAACTGGATTCAAAACTGGCTTGATGGAAGAAGTCAGTTGATGATAGTAGAGTTGTTTTTCTGATTGGAGACCTGTGATCAGTGGTGTGTGGCAGGGATCCATCCTGGGTCCACTGTTGCTTTTCATCTATGTTAAGGGTTTGGGTGACATGTGGTTAATGTTTACATTTAATTTTAGTTTTAGAGATACAGCGTGGAAATGGACCCTTTGGCCCACTAAGTCCGCGCCGACAAGCGATCCCCATATATTAAGACTATCCTACACACACTAGGGACAATTTTTACATTTACCAAGCCAATTAATCTACAAACCCATACGTCTTTGGAGTGTGGGAGGAAACCAAAGATCGCGGAGAAAATGCACGCAGGTCAGGGGGAGCACGTTCAAACTCCGTATAGACAGCCCCCATAGTTGGGATCGAACCCGGGTCTTACATGGCAGCAACTCTTTACCTGCTGCCCATAGTTAGTAAGTTTGTAATGTAAATTAGTAATGTGGTTAGTCAATTTGTGGATGACACCAGTGGTGTAGTTGGCAATGTGGAAGACTATCAAAGTTTATAAAAACGACTGGATTAACTAGGGAAGTGGGCCAATGAATGGCAAGTGGAATTTAATGCTGACAAGCGTGAGGTGTTGTATTGTCAAGTGTGAGGTCAAACCAGGGCAGGACTTGCACAGTAAACGGTAGGGCCCTGGCGAGTATGGTGGAGCAGGTTGATCTAGGGATGAAGGTGGACATCTTTCTGAAAGTAGTGGCACAGGTTGATAGACTGGTGAAGGAGGCATGTGTCAAAGGAAATTGAATGCAGGATGTTACAGCTGTATAGGTTGTGGTGAGACCATACTTGGAGGATTGTATGCAGCTCTCGTTCTGTTCTACTATGGGAAGAGTGTCATTATGCTGGATGCAAAAGGATGCAGAAAAGATTCTACACGATGGTATCAGACCTGAGGCTTGTTATTATTAGTAGCTGGATAGGCTGGGACTTCTTCAGAGTACAGGAGATTAAGACCTTGTAGCGACATACAAATCACGAGGGGCATGGAGCAGGTGCGCAGCTTTCTGTTAAGCAGTCCAAAGCCAGAGGGCACAAGTTTAAGGTACGAGGAGAAAGATTATAAAAGGGATGGGAGGCAATTTTGTCACGGAGGTAGGTGACACCCTTAATCCTCTTGGTGGCATCTTTAAAACATAGACTCTATGAATCAATGGATTAGTGCAGGAGAGCAGCAGGAATCAGAAGGGGAGCAGTGAGAGAGAGGATCGGACGATACTCATGTCGGAGAGAGGAGACCTCCATCAAATATTTCCTTTAGTAAGTCTACCATATCAACTATGGACTGTCTGGTTACGCTAAGGACCTGGGCTCTTTTTCTTCACTAGTATTGTTATTAATTATTTTGTTTATTATCTGTTACCTCTGAATACCTCTGCTTACAGGCAGACTATACAGATGCAAGTAAGAATGTTGTTGTTCTGTTGGTGGTACATGTGACAAACACACTTGACTGATGACTCACGGCTCACCTTCCCAACTGATATATATCTTGTTGTAAACTTGGATGTCCTTCATCACTGTCTACTACACCATCTGCAAATTTACTGACAATGTTAGCTATGAATTGGTGTCATCTGTAAATGTACTAACATTGTTAGCTACATGACATCTAAATTGTGATGTGTCTCAAAGACCCACACCATCCTGGCCACACAGTCATGTCCCCATTGCCATCGGGAAGAAGGTACAGGAGCTTGAAATCTGGAACACCCAGGTTCAGGAACACCTTCTTCCCCACAGCCATCAGGCTATTAAACACAACTTCAAACAAGCTCTGAACAATAACAGTCTACAATTACTATTGCACTTTATCTGTTCCATTATCGTGTATATATATGGTCTATGGTATATAGACACACTGAACTTTTATCTCCTGTTCTGTATTATGTTTACATATTCTGTTGTGCTGCAACAAGTAAGAATGTCATTGTCCTATCTGGGATACATGACAATAAAACTCTCTTGACTCTTGATTCTTGACTTAAAGGGCCTGTCCCACTTGGGCGACATTTTTGGCGACAGCCTGGAAAAAGGTTGTCGCATCGTAGTCGGGGCATGTCGCGTGACGACACATATAGTGATGCGTATGTGATGCGCGGTGTCTCCGCGGGGGGGCGGAGGGGGGGAGGGGGGGGAGACGGGGTGGGGAGAGAAGAGGGGAGGGAGGGGAGAGGGGAGGAGGAAAGGGGAGAGAGGGGTGGGGGAAGGGGAGAGAGGGAGGAGGGAGGAGGGGGGGGGGAGAGAGGGGGAGGAGGGGGGGGGGGGAGAGAGGGGAAGGAGGAGGGAGAGGGGAAGAGTATGGAGGGAGGGGGAGAGTGGTAGGGGGGAGTGGGAATAGTGGGGAAGGAGGGGGAGAGGGGTAGGGGAGAGAGAGGTAGGGGAGAGAAGGGCAGGGGAGAGAGGGGAAGAGTGGTGAAGGAGGGGGAGGGTAAGTGGGAGAGGGGTAGGGGGAGTGGTGGAAGAGGCAGAAATGGGTAGGGGGAAGAGGTGGGGGGAGAGAACGGTGGGGGTTGGGAGTGGGAGGGGAGGAGGGAGAGGGGAGAGGGGTGAGGAGAGAGGGCGAGGAGAGTGAGGGGGGAAAGGGAGGAGGAGAGAGGGTGGGGGAGGGGGTGAGAGAGGATAGGGGAGGGGGGAAATAGGGTGGGGGAGGAGGAGAGAGGGAGGGGAGGGAGGAGGAGAGAGGGAGGGGAGGGAGGAGATGGGAAGAGTGTGGAGGGGAGGGGGAGAGCGGAGAGAGGGGGAAGTGGGGAGGGAGATGGAAGGGAGGGGGAGAGAGAGAGGGGTGGGGGAGGGAGAGGGGGAGGGGTGGTGGATGGGGGTGATAAGTGGAAGAATGGGGGGGAGGGAGGGGCAGAGGTGTAGAGGGGAGTGGTGGAAGTGGGAGAGAGGGAGGGGGGAGGGGGAGTGGTGGAAGGGGGAGAGAGGGGTAGGGGGAGTGGTGGAAGAGGTGGGTGGCAGAATTGGGTAGAGGGAGAGGTGGGGAGAGAGAGGGGCGGGGATTGGTGTGGGAGGGGAGAGGGGTGAGGAGAGAGGGCGAGGGGAGAGAGGTTGGAAAGGGAGGAGAAGAGAGGGAGGGGGAGAGAGGGTGAGGGGAGGGGGAAAGAGGGTGGGGGAGGGGGAGAGAGGGGAGAGGGAAGGGAGGATGGAGGGGAAGGAGGAGGTAGAGGGGAAAGAGTGTGGAGGGAGGGGAAGAGGGGTGGGGGGAGAGAGGGGGAAGTGTGTGGAGAGAGGATGAGAGAGGAGAGAGGGGGAATCGTGGGGAGGGAGAGGGGAGATGGGGAGGGGTGGGGGATGGGGGTGCGGGGAGATAAGTGGAAGAATGGGGAAGGAGGGGGAGAGGTGTAGGGGGAGTGGTGGAAGTGGGAGAGAGGGTGGGAGGTTGGGGAAGTGGTGGAAGAGGGAGAGATGGGTAGGGGAAGGGGGTGGGGGAGGGAAGGAGGGGGAGAGAGAGGGTGGGGGAGTGTGGGGGAAGGGAGGTGAGAAGAGGAAAAGTGGGTAGGCAGGGGGAGAGGGGTAGGGCGAGTGGTGGAAGAGGGACATAGGGGTGGGGGGGAGGGGTGGGGGTGAGAGGGGAGGGAGGGGGAAGGGAGGGGTGGGTGTGGGAGAGGGAGAGTGATGGGGTAAGTGGGAGAGAAGTGGAAGAGTGGGGAGGGAGGGGTAGGGGGAGTGGTGGAAGAGGGACAGAGGGGTAGGGGGAAAGGGCGGGGGGAGAGAGGGAAGGGGGTGGGGTAGCGAGGGAAGGGGGTGGGGGTGAGGGATGGGGTGGGAGGAGGAGGGGGAGTAGAGGGAGAGCGGTGAGGAGAGGGAGATGGAGAGGGGAGGAGAGAGGGATGGGGAGGAGGAGGAGAGCGGGATGGGGGAGGGGGTGAGAGGTGTGGGGAGGTGGGAGGGAGGGGAGGAGGGAGATGGGTAGGGGAGGGAGGGGGAAGAGTGTGGAGGGAGGGAGAGAGAGAGAGGTGGGGGGAAAGAGGGGAAATAGTGGAGAGGGAGAGTGGAAGAGGGAGGGGTATGGAGAGTCCATCTGCTCCCCATTCCCTATCACCCCCAATCCTCTTTCTCTATTCCAACACACGAGATGCCACGCTTCGACACAGGCTGCGGGGGGGGGGGGGAGGCTGGGGCTGGGGCAGGGGCTGGTGCATAGGCATATGTAAATGGATCCATTCCGATTGGACATCTGTGAGCATTGGGCATTGTGACATCACACGATGGAACGTTCACCAACATTCTATTGTTGAGCTGTTTTTTTTTAACACTTTGAAATTTTGGGAGGGGGGGGGGGAGGGGAGAAGGATTTTATTAAAAATGTGTACATAAACATGACAAAATGAATGAAAAGTGAAATCTCTACCGAAATAGAAAAAACCTCGGCGTTTCTGCGTGTGGTGTTGGCGTCGCAATGAATCAAATGCTGGGACCCACAAGACAGGCGGAAACACACACAGCCTGACACACACACACACACACATACACACAGAGTTTTAAATATAGATAGAAAATAGATGTATTGGTCCGCTTCCAGATCCAATCACCGTTTCTATAACTTTTCACAGGGATGGATTCCTGAACTATAGGCTGAACTACCCTCTCTCTTCCACCCCCCTCTACCCCCATCCTGTCCCCATCCCTCCTTCTCCACTACCCCCTCCCCTCTCCCCTCTCCCCCCCCTTCTTCCCTTCCCCCTTCCTCCCTTCTTCCCCGCTCCACTCTTCTCCCCCTTCTCCATTCCCCCCTCCCCTCACATCCCCTTTGTTGTTCCCAAAGTCTGCATTTATCCCATAGTTACAAAAACAAATAATCTGGGCTTTGTGCTGTACTGTTAGTGGGATCTAGTTGTCACAGGCTGGGTCCACAAATGGGGGACGTTGGGGAAAGTGGGGGGTGGGAGGTGGAGAATGGGAGAAGGGAGGGAGAGGGGGGAAGGGATGAAGAGGGGTAGGGTAAGGAGTAGGGCAGGGGGGAGTGAAGAAGGATGGGGGCAGGAGGGGGGTAGTTCAATCTACACTCACTGAATCCATCCCTGTGAAAAGTTATAGAGACAGTGATTGGATCTGGAAGCGGACCAATATATCTGTAAATAAAACTGAACTACTCAGACATCATTTCATTTGCACAATTGATTTTATTGTATTAATTTTAATATCATTATGTTTAAAATCCATGCCTTGAAGGAAGAATACTTTACAGCCCATCTGTGGTCCTTAATCCTAACCCTAACCGGGCGTCACCCGCAAGACAGCATACGTCAGCGCATGTCGTGCAACTTGATGGGTTTACGGGCATCAGTCACTGACGCTCCGCAGACGCCGAAAAAATCGCAAATTGAGACAGGCCCCTAATGTATATAACAAAACAGCATTTGTGACCCATCACCAATCCCAGTGAACACCACTGGTCCCAGGATGCAGACTCCCCAAGCGGAATAAGAGGTGCTGTTCCTCCAATTTCCGGTGTTGCTCGCTCTGGCCATGGCATCCTGGGGGCTTGAACATTGAATTCTCCCAATTTTGTTAGTCCTTGCTGTCTCCTCCCCTTCCTCAGCCCTCCTGCTGTCTCCTCTCATCCCCCAGCCTTCGAGCTCCTCCTCCTTTTTCCTTGCTTCTCCCCGCCACCCCACCTCCGATCAGTCTGAAGAAGGATTTTGGCCCGAAACGTTGCCTTTTTCCTTCGCTCCATAGATGCTGCTGCACCCGCTGAGTTTCTCCAGCTTTTTTGTGTACCTTCGATTTTCCAGCATCTGCAGTTCCTTCTTAAACACCAACTATTAATAAGTTGGTCCCCATTTATAGATTTCTTACAGTCATGTGGTGCTACAGTATCGTGAAAATGAAAAGTTTCAGGTATGGGTGAAAGACGATCTAGAACATAAAAAATCATCTCCTTGTGGCGATTGAATAAACGCCCTCCTGCTTTCCCTCCTCACTTATTTCTTTTCTTCACTATTTCTTTATCTGCCTTTTACTCACGCACACCAGCCTATCCTTCACTCTTTACTACCTCTTTTTCCTTTCTCTCTTCTTACTTTTCTCTTTTTTAAAAAAAAGGAAGTTGTACAGAGAATGTAATATGTTAACATAATTTTGGG
The DNA here is from genome assembly GCF_010909765.2 of Amblyraja radiata. Taxonomy (NCBI): domain Eukaryota; kingdom Metazoa; phylum Chordata; class Chondrichthyes; order Rajiformes; family Rajidae; genus Amblyraja; species Amblyraja radiata. The sequence continues at coordinate 826,542 of NC_045989.1, forward strand.
TACCTGTAAAAAGATACCACTGTATTATACTTACTTCTAATAAATAAAATTATTTAAAAAAAAAAAGATACACTAAAACGTACAATTTTACTTTGGAGTCACGTGAGTGACTACGTGAAGACCCCGCCAGCACGCGTGCGCGCCATAGCGTCTCACGCAGTGCAACAGCGACGGGTGGGGGTGGAGCGCTCCCACGGCAAAATTGAAAGACGGACCTAGAAAGTAAGAAGAAATGTATTCTAAAGTTGTATATCTTCCCCTTGCTGTGCTTTATGTTGCAGCACGTTGGACAAGGGGAAGAAAAAACGGGCACCTGGACCGCAGGCTGTGGGGAACTGGGGAAGTTCCGACAGCCGACAGCCATGGGCGACCAGCGGCTCCAAGACCACATGCTGTGAGGAACTGGGAAGGATCCGACAGCCAACAGCCGACAGCCGACAGCCGGGGACGACCGGTGCAGGCTGAGCCCAGCACCGCAAGCTGTATGCCCGGAAACAGCGCAGCGGGCTGGAGGCAAGCAGAACAGGAGTCGGTCCGGCCGATAGACTCGGGGAGTCCGGCCAGGAGGACGCGCTGCCCAAGGACAGTGGAAGTGACCGTTTGGAGTGGTTGCTAAGGCCCACTTACCGACTCCAACTCTGCTAAGCTGAATCCAGCGCCATGAGCTGTACAGCTCAAATCAGCGCAGCAGGCTGGAGGCAAAGCCCAGCAGGATTCAGCCCGGCCGATCATACTCATCTGAGTCCGGCCAAAGGGGCATGCCGCCCGAGTGCAGCAGAGGTCCGCCCGTGACTTGCTCCGGGAGATGGAACAAGCTCACTATGGGAGTCTTCGCACTCCCATAACAGCACCTTATCGAGGGCTGTAAAACAATGCATCCCCCTCGACAGAGGAGAGCATTGTGGACCAGTGCTGGGCTGGTCCTGAAGAAGGGGACATGGCTGAAGAAAACAGCAGTGTGCTGGGGGTGCAGAATCCTAAGGAGCTACTGGGAGTGATCACCAAATGTGTGGATCGACGAAAGCAGGAGTAGCATTGCAGACCATTCTGGCAGCCAGCATCGACTACCTGTACTTCCATCCTCTGCAGGAACAGGTAACGAAATTACGGAGAAGTATATGCCTCCTGTTTACTTTACTTCGTTGAAAGTACCTGCAGCAAACAATGCAATCTTGGGGCACAGTGGGACTGGCACAAAAACCCAGGAGGTCAAACTACAGAAGATTCTAAAACTTCTGACAGCGGGCATATCATTAGTTGCTCGCTCAGACGATGGTACAGAGATGACGGCACTCAGCAGGACTGACATTGCTCCGCAATACCCACTATGAAATCAATTGCTTGAGAGAGCACAGTAACCTGCACTAAACCCCAAATTTGCAGGGTTGTGCGAAACAGCTGCAACACAATCGGGGGGGGGGGGGGGGGGGGGACTTGTCTAAACAAGTAAAAAAGCTCGACAAAGAGTTTAAAGCCGTTGGGCACATGACAGCGTCATCAGCAACGGGCAGACCACACACTTCAAATGGCAGCACCCCTATGCATCCACCAGCAGGCATCAACACCAGGACGCTGGTGAAAGCATGAGGGCCGCGCAGCAACCACAAAGGTCCTTTTTAGGCAAAGGCCCAGAACGACCATGGAAAACGTGCCAACCCCGCACTCTGGCGCCTCTTCCGCTGAAGAGGCAGAAGTTCAAGAAAGGGACGTACCACCGGCAACCAGGGAGGTAGGTGGATCTGGTTCCTTCCAGAACACAAAGGTGTACGACCTGTACTAACAGGGGGAATGTTACACTTGTTTTGGGAGACATGGAGGGATCATTTTCGATACCTAAAATTGAACTGGATGGGGCAACTATGGCAGAGTATAGCGTTGCCTAATGTGCTAAACTTCAGCCCCAAGACTGTTCACCAAGATATTAAAACTGGCCTTGGCAATACTTAGGAAACAAAACATATTGTCATGGCATATCTTGATGATATATCAATTGTGGGGGAAAACCCTGGAACTAGCTAAATCAGCAGTTTAACTACCAAACATTGGGTTGAAACTCTGGGGTCATCTCCATCCAGATAAATCTAAGTTGACGGCATCCACAACTATGGACTTTCTGGGATTTACAATTAACATTATCCATATGTCTGCAACATTGCCAAATTGTAAAGCAGCAGACTTGGTGGAAGCCTACAACAAAATTAATTATTACAAAATAAACCATCTATTCGACAGGAGACAAGAATAATTGGGAAACTAGTAGCAGTATTTCCAGCTACTCAGTTTGGGCCTTGCATCATTAAAGCTCAAAAAGGGTAAAAGTGCAAGAGCAAAAACACCTTGCAAGTCACTTTGATCGACCTATGCAGTTACCAGCCAAAACAATTCAGAGTCATAATGATGAAAGGGAATACTTGGCATAGATCCAACCCATTATTATTAGTAATCATCATTCACATTACAAATGGAGGTCAGCACTCATGGCTGGGGAGCTACTAACACTATTTCCAGAACTGGTGGTAGCTGGAACATTAGAAATCATCATTACTAAAAACACTGGGTATAAATTATTTAGAGATGTTAGGTGCGTTTCATGGGCTAAAAGCCTACCGCTCACAATGCACCATCTGCATGTCTGCCTACAAATTGATAATACCACAGTGGTGGCATATATTAATCACATGGGTGGAATAAAATAGTAAGATTAAACGAGAACTAACCAGTTTGAAGTTTGACCTGTATTTTATGAGGAGTTACGATGAGGGATTACGTGAAGAACCCATTCAGCACGCATGCGCGGCATACTTCAAAGCAGCGGTGTGGAATCACAGATAGACACAGTTATTGAAGTAAACATAGTAAAGATAAGGAGACATCAGTTTATGAATTTGACCCATATTATTGAGGGTGGGAGCGGAGGGCACGTAATCCCTCATCGTAACTCCTCATAAAATACAGATCAAACTTCAAACTGGTAAGCTCTCGTTTAATCTTACTATTTTACTTCGGAGTCACGTGAGTGATTCCGTGAAGATTTCAAAGCTCTGTGATTTTAAACCGTGTAACAGTTATTACTATATCACTGCCGAAGTCTTTGAGGGAGGAAGTGTGTTATCGTAACCAACCAATGAATCTGTTTGTAGAAAAACACAATGGTATTTTTTAACAATAACAACAAAGAAATTAAATTGCTCCCCTGGGCTTAAATTAAATATTTGCAGTCTGTAAAATCTTTCCTGCAAATAAAACAGGTTTTGCCAACGGCTTATTATAAAATTTCTGAACGGTCTTTCCCCCCACCATCCTGCTGTAGCCAGGATATGGTTTATAGGCACTTCCATTCTTTTAGCCGTCGACGTGGATGCTGCCCTGGTGGAATGAAATTTGTACATGTTATTTTTTATCCCAGCAGCTTTTAGCACCTGCTTGAGCCATCTCGAAATGGCTCGTCACCCGTCCATAAGGTTTTTTATGACTGACCGACAAGGCTTTTCATCTCCCTCGAATATTTTGGTTGTGTCTATGTAGGATAATAGGGTCATGGCACATAACCGTGTTTCTGGCGGGTAAGCCCGGAATTCCATGACTGGATTAGGTGTTCCTGGTCTGCTCTGTTTGATCATTCCCTGGATAACGACAGAGATCTGGTCTGGAGCTGTGAGCATGGTGTCCAGTCGCAATAGGTGTAGTGACTGGACCCTCTGTGCAGCTACAAGTGTCATCAACATGAATGTTTTGAGCATAGATGGTTCCAGGTCGAGGGGTCTGGCTGGTGGCCATCCCCTGAGGTATGTCAGGACTACACTGACATCCCATGTATGGGTGTACCTTGGTCTAGGGGGTTAGAGTTGTAAATACCCTTCATTAGTTTGACCACCAGCTGGTGGGACCCCATGGCCTGTTGTCCTGGAGCTGGCTTTAAATAGACAGGCAGGGTAATTCTAGCTGTGTTGATGGCTCTGTAGCTGAGTCCTTCATCGTGGTGAAGGTTTGCCAGGAATTCCAGTATGTTGGTAACTGTAGCGGTTGAGTAGGTGGTCCCTGTATCCAAGCAGTACTTCTCCCATTTTTTGATGCTGGACAAGTGCTGTTTTTTAGTGGATGTTCGGAGGGATGCCGACATGGTGTCAACGGTTTGTTATGATAATCCCAGTCCCAGAAGTGGTTTGTGCAGAATCTGCAACCCAGGAGTTTGATTTTTTCATGGCACGGGTGGCTTGTGCCCGACACTGCGTGTTAACAACTCTGGGTCACTGGGGAATACCATCGGAGTTTCAACAACCATGTCATGAAGTATTGGGAACCATGGCTGTGTAGGCCAGTTGGGTACTATCAAAATACCTGAAGCAGAGTCCATTTGTACTGTGCGTAGTCCCCGACTGATGAGGCAGAAGGGAGGAAATGCATAGAAGAAGAATTTCCCCAATCCAGCGCGAACGCATCTACCGCTGCTGCCTCAGGGTCTGGTTCCGAAGCGACATACATAGGTATCTGGTGATTTAGCCTCGATGCAAATAAATCGATATCAGGCGTGCCATATTGCTTGATAACTTTTGTGAAAATTTTTTGGGGGGTTTTATCATCCATTCGATGTTGTCATTAAATTTACGTGACCTGGTGTCTGCCACTGTATTTAGCTTACCTGGCAGGTAAGTGACTGATAGCCAAATGTGTCTTTGGACACACCATTGCCAAATTGTCGCATGATACCGATTTTATGCCGCCCATATGGTTAATGTAGGCCACCACCGTAGTATTATCTATTTATAACCGTACATGCAAGTGATGCATATTTATGCATATGCTTTTAAACCATAAAAGTCACCCAACATCTCTAGATAATTAAAGCCCAGTGTAAGTGGTAACGATGATTCTGGGTTAGTCCATCTACTACTTGTGCTGGATATAGAGTTAGTTGCTCCCCAGTCTTGAGTACTGGCATCTGTTTGGATAACTGACGTAGCGTTAGTGATGATAATAGGCTGAAACTATGTCAAACGTTTTTTGCCCACCACTGTAGTTCTGATATTACTTCAGTGGGTAACTTCATGAAACGATCATAATGACCTGTATGTCGTTTTTGGTACAAAGGTCCGAATTATGTAGCCGGAAATGCTGCTACCATTTTCCCAATTACTCTGTTACTTGTCGAGTAGTTGGTAGTTTGTTGACCATTAAATTGTTGCATGATTGTGCCAATTCAACTATGTTGTCTTTTGACAATGTTACAGTCACGTAGACTGAATTAATTGTGAAGCCCAAGTAGACCATGATAGAGGATGGCTTCAACTTAGATTTATCTGGATGTAAGACAACCCCTGGGTTTCGAATAACTGTTTGGTAGCTGAACAGCTAACATAGTCAAATTCATGGTCTTGCCTACCATCAAGATATGCCATGACAATATATTTTGTCTTCTGAATATTGCCAGAGCTGGTTTTATTGTCTTGCTGACACTCTTGGGCTGATGTGAACCCATTGGGTAAAGCTTTAAACTGCTATAGCTGCCCCATCCAGGTAAATTTCAGGTATCTGCGATGATCCTTGTGAATGGTACTAAATAGTAAACATCTTTAAGATGAATGCTTGCCATGAAGTATCCTTTGGAATTTAGTTGTTTGGCAGTAACAACCGCTCCATTTTGAAATGTATATACTTAACAAACATATTTAGTGAAGTTAAGTCAATGATGATGCGACATCCACCATATTTTTTGGGTTTAGTGAATATATTTGATACGAATTGCAAGGGTTCAGGTTTTCCCATTTAGATACCCATAGATACCCTTTGTAATTATTCTCACCAGTTCAGCTTGTCCCTCTTGTTTCTTTAACGGAGAGGGGAAAAAATACCCTTTGGGGTGAATGTTGAAGTTTTTCTAGTATGAATTGTATTTGTATTCCATTCAGTATATACTGATCACTCGTGATAGACTCCCATGTGTTAGTATTACTCTATATACTGGTAGGAACCAGACCCACCTACCTCCATGGTTATGGGTATTCTTCTGTTTCCTGCTGGTCCAACGAGTGTTGCACGTCGTCTGACGTGGCGGTGACGTTTGGGGGTGGCACATTTTCCATGGGGTCCGCTCTGGGCCCTGGTCTAAAGAAGACTTTCGGTGATAGAATGCGGACCCCAAGCTTTCATCAGTCCGATATGGTAGACGTTGACTGGTGGACGCGGTGGGGTGCTGCTGCGTAGGAATTACTGTTTTTGGTTACTCGTCCCGGCCCTGCCCTCATGAGCCGAAAGTTTTGTAAAACCTCTTGCATGTCCTTCATATGCTTTGTGAGGTTTTTGCCAAAGAGCAGTGGGTCTGGCTCAGTGGCTGGGGTATGCACAACCCCGCAATGTAGGATTTTATGGCAGGTCTTATGACTTGTTTACGAAGGTTGTGGTCATCTCCGTATTTGTCCATGGAACGAGGAAAAAACGATGTGATGGCTGTCGTCAGGCTTTTAACAGCCTCCTGCACGTGGGGTTTCCACGTAGCTGTCCACCACACCTAGCAGCTCTTCCTGTTCCTGCACCCCTTGCATACTCCCGAGATCTTCAGCCATTGCCCCTGTTCTTGACCAGCCCAGTCCTGGTCACCAAAGCTATCCTCTGGAATGGAGGAAGCAATGGACAGTGCACAAGGCACTGTGGATGGAGTGCCTGACCCCCCTCTGAGAGAGCGCCCCTCCTGGGGTGCACCTCGCTGGAGCTCCTGCACCAAGAGCCGCACCAGCGGCTCACGCGGCTGTCTCTCCCCCGCCTGGGTGGAGAGACGTCCCCGTCCGATAAGTCGGAGCCACCGGCCGGACGCCTCTTCCTTGGCTTTACATCCAGCCTGCTGCTCAGGCGCTAGCGGGCTGGGCTCGGCGCGGTGTCGGGGTATAGCGGCCCGCCCGGTAAGCGGTCCTACCGCCTTGTTGCTGCCCCCGCGAGATGGAACGATCCTCCATGGAGTCGAGTGGGGGGCAGGTTTGTTCAGGCGGCTGTCTTTCCCCCCCGGGCGGGTGGAAAGACGTCCCGTCCGATAAGTCGGAGCCACCGGCCGGACGCCTCCGTGGCGGTACCTCCAACCCGCTGCTTAGGCTCTAGCGGGGCTGGGCTCGGCACGGTGTCGGGATAGCGGAGCGCCGGGTAAACGATCCTACCGCCTTGATGCTACACCCCCCCAGATGGAACGCTGCTCCGTGGAGTCGAGCGGGGGGCAGGTTTGTTGCAGAGCCTTTCTTCTCTGCCGGACAGCAGAAGGCTCCCTGTGAAAGAAAAACCCGACGTCAGCTTACCTGACGGTCCGTTCTTTCACCTCCATAGCCGGAGCGCCTGACTCCCGCTGTGCCGCTGTTGCTCTGCTGGACGTAATGCCGTGCATGCGTGCTGAACGGGTTTTTCACGGAATCACTCGCGTGACTCCGAAGTAAAATCGATATCATGTATCAATCTGGCCAATACAATCTGGCAATTGTGTGTTAACATACATATTTGGCTATCAGCAAACTTACCTACCAGGTAAGCTCAATTCATTGGACAAAGTCAGCATGGATTTATGAAAGGTAAATCATGTCTGACGAATCTTATATAATTTTTCGAGGATGTAACAAGTAGAGCGGATAAGGGAGAACCAATGGATGTGTTATATCTGGACTTCCAGAAGGCTTTCGACAAGGTCCCACATAAGAGATCAGTATACAAACTTAAAGCACACGGTATTGGGGGTGCAGTATTGATGTGGATAGAGAACTGGCTGGCAGACAGGAAACAAAGTTTAGGAGTAAACGGGTCCTTTTCAGAATGGCAGGCAGTGACTAGTGGGGTACCGCAAGGCTCAGTGCTGGGACCCCAGTTATTTACAATATATATTAATGATCTGGATGAGGGAATTGAATGCAACATCTCCAAGTTTGCAGATGACACGAAGCTGGGGGGCAGTGTTACCTGTGAGGAGGATGCTAGGAGGCTGCAAGGTGACTTGGATAGGTTGGGTGAGTGGGAAAATGCATGGCATTTATGTGAGGTTATCCACTTTGGTGGCAAAAACAAGAAAGTAGACTATTATCTGAATGGTGGCCGATTAAGAAAAGGGGAGATGCAATGAGACCTGGGTGTCATGGTACACCAGTCATTGAAAGTAGGAATGCAGGTGCAGCAGTCAGTGAAGAAAGCAAATGGTATGTTAGCATTCATAGCAAAAGGATTTGAGTATAAGAGCAGGGAGGTTCTACTGCAGTTGTACAGGGTCTTGGTGACCACTATATTGCGTACAGTTTTGATCTCCTAATCTGAGGAAAGACATTCTTGCCATAGAGGGAGTACAGAGAAGGTTCACCGGACTGATTCCTGGGATGGCAGGACTTTCATATGAAGAAAAACTGGATAGACTCGGCTTGTACACGCTAGAATTTAGAAGATTGAGGGGGAATCTTATAGAAACTTACAAAATTCTTAAGGGGTTGGACAGGCTAGATGCAGGAAGATTATTCCCGATGTTGGGGAAGTCCAGAACTAGGGGTTACAGTTTAAGGATAAGAGGGAAGTCTTTAAGGACCGAGATGAGAAAATCATTTTTTACACAGAGAGTGGTGAATCTGTGGAATTCTCTGCCACAGAAGGTAGTTGAGGCCAGTTCATTGGCTATATTTAAGAGGGAGTTAGATGTGGCCCTTGTGGCTAAAGAGATCAGGGGGTATGGAGAGAAGGCAGGGATGGGGTACTGAGTTGGATGATCAGCCATGATCATATCGAATGGTGGTGCAGGCTCGAAGGGCTGAATGGCCTGCTCCTGCACCTATTTTCTATGTTTCTATGTTTCTAATACAGTGGCACACACCAGGTCATGAAAATTCAATGACAGCACCGAATGGCTGTTGGACCACAAAAAAAGTAACCCGACAAACAGCCATCCACCAGTGGGGTGCCTCAGGGATCTGTGTTGGGTCCTTTGTTGTTTGTCGTGTACATCAATGATCTGGATGAAGGTGTGGTAAATTGGATTAGTAAGTATGCAGATAATACTAAGATAGGGGGTGTTGTGGATAATGAAGTTTAGCCAATTCCAAAGTTTTGCCAACAATAAGTATGTCATCTAGATATGCCAGTACCAGGTGTTTTTGTTTCCGCAGTAACGCTAAGCCTGGTTTCAAAATTTTTGTGAACAGCCTGGGGGCTGATGTTAGACCATCAGGTAGTGCCCTGTATTGCCATTTGCTGACCCATCCAGCTGAATTTTAAATAACATCTGTGGTCACCTCTTGTGGGTACTGTATAGTAAGCATCTTTTAAATCGATGCTTGCCATGTAGTTACCATATAACCATATAACAATTACAGCACGGAAACAGGCCATCTTGGCCCTACAAGTCCGTGCCGAACAACATTTTACCCTTAGTCCCACCTGCCTGCACTCATACCATAACCCTCCATTCCCTTCTCATCCATATGCCTATCCAATTTATTTTTAAATGATACCAACGAACCTGCCTCCACCACTTCCACTGGATGCTCATTCCACACCGCTACCACTCTCTGAGTAAAGTTCCCCCTCATGTTACCCCTAAACTTCTGTCCCTTAATTCTGAAGTCATGTCCTCTTGTTTGAATCTTCCCTATTCTCAAAGGGAAAAGCTGGTCCACATCAACTCTGTCTATCCCTCTCATCATTTTAAAGACCTCTATCAAGTCTCCCCTTAACCTTCTGCGCTCCAGAGAATAAAGACCTAACTTATTCAACCTTTCTCTTTAACTTAGTTGTTGAAACCCAGGCAACATTCTAGTAAATCTCCTCTGTACTCTCTCTATTTTGTTGACATCCTTCCTATAATTGGGCGACCAAAATTGTACACCGTACTCCAGATTTGGTCTCACCAATGCCTTGTACAATTTTAACATTACATCCCAGCTTCTATACTCAATGCTCTGATTTATGGGCTAGCATACCAAAAGCTTTCTTTACCACCCTATCTATATGAGATTCCACCTTCAAGGAACTATGCACGGTTATTCCCAGATCCCTCTGTTCAACTGTATTCTTCAATTCCCTACCATTTACCATGTACGTCCTATTTTGATTTATCCAGCCAAGGTGTAGCACCTCACATTTATCAGCATTAAGCTCCATCTGCCATCTTTCAGCCCATTCTTCCAAATGGCCTAAATCACTCAGTAGACTTTGGAAATCCTCTTCATTATCCACAACACCCTTATCTTGGTATCATCTGCATACTTACTAATCCAATTTACCACACCTTCATCCAGATCATTGATGTACATGACAAACAACAGTGGACCCAACACCGATCCCTGCGGCACCCCACTAGTCACCTGCCTCCAACCCGACAAACAACCATCCACCATTACCCTCTGGCTTCTCCCATTCAGCCACTGTTGAATCCATCTTGCTACTCCTGCATTTATACCCAACAGTTGAACCTTCTTAACCAACCTCCCATGAGGAACCTTGTCAAAGGCCTTACTAAAGTCCACATAGACAACATCCACTGCTTTACCCTCGTCAATTTCCCTAGTAACCTCTTCAAAAAATTCAAGAGGTTTAGTCAAACATGACCTTCCAGGCACAAATCCATGTTGACTGTTCCTAATCAGACCCTGTTTATCCAGATGCTTATATATATTATCTCTAAGTATCTTTTCCATTAATTTGCCCACCACTGAAGTCAAACTAACAGGCATATAATTGCTAGGTTTACTCTTAGAACCCTTTTTAAACAATGGAACAACATGCGCAGTACGCCAATCCTCGGGGACTATTCCCGTTTCTAATGACATTTGAAATATTTCTGTCATAGACCCGGCTATTTCTACACTAACTTCCCTCAATGTCCTAGGGAATATCCTGTTAGGACCTGGAGACTTATCCACTTTTATATTTTTCAAAAGTGTCAATACTTCTTTTACTTTGAAACTCATAGTATCCATACCTACTCTACTAGTTTCCCTTACCTCACATAATTCAATATCATTCTCCTTGGTGAATACTGAAGAAAAATCTATTGCTTAGCAGTAACAAAGGTTTTCATCTTGAAATTAATATATTGTACAAAGGTATTCAAAGTAGTCAAATCGATGATGATGCGGCAACCACCATCTTTCTTGTTTTTTATAAAGATGTTGGACACGAATTCCTGTAATTCGTGTTGGGTTTTCTCAATTACTCCTGTTTTATATAGCCGCTGTAATTCAGCATGTGCTTTAGATTTTTCTATGCCTGTGAGCACAAACATTCGGTTTGGTACATGCTGAACTGGAGGGTTATGTTTTTGTATAAATTCTACGGTATAACCCTGGATACTGCTTAGAATATAAGTGTCGGTAGTTAACTTATTCCATGCATCCAAATAATATCGTAATCTCCCACCAACTTCCATGCTCCCTTTAATTCTTAAGGAACCAGACCCACCTACCTCCATGGTTACCAGTGGTAGGTGTGTTACTTCTTCGGCATCCTCCCTGGACGTCGAGGCGCTGTTGTCTGGGTCTGTAGTTATGTTGGTGTTGAGGGCTTGCGCATTTTCCAGGAAGTTCTGTCTGGGCCATGGCCTAAAAAAGACCGATGTTGGGTGTTCCTGGTTTTTGCGCTTTCTCCAGTTTGTCTTGGCCAACTGGTGGGTGCGTAGGGGTGATGTTTTTGGCCGTAGTAACTTTTGGATGCTGCTTTTATGAGCCCCAGGGTTTTCGCCTCTTCGTCAAGTTCTTTGACTTGTTTTGATAAATCCCCTCCAAATAGTAGTATTGATGGTTTGGAGGTTCCAGGTTTGCAGAGGCCTGCAAATTTGGGGTCTAAAGCCGGTTGTATAGCACTTTTCCTAATATTGTTTAACTGGTATTGTGAGTTGCAGCGTAAAGCCAGTGCATCTTGGTGGTCTTGGGTCATGTTTTGCTCATTCAATGTGCGGGCAAAAGCCGTAATTCCTGCTGTTAGGACTTTTAGGACTTTTTTTATTTTTAAGTCCCTGGTTCTAATTGATGCCCCAACATGTTTCCAGATGCACTGGCTGACAATGAGAACATTTAGCGACTTGAAGTTCCCTGGTGGTAAGTGTCGTGCCATTGTGTCCGATAATGCCTGTCCCTGTAGTTGGTTAAAAGACATGTAGTCAATGCTTGCCGCTATTTTCGGCTCCAGGTTTAGGCCAGTTTGGTCGGGTTGGATAAACTGGGACACCATATCCAACATGTTTTCTTTCACCCCAGGCATACTAGGGGTATGTTGATCACTCCCCTCTTCAAGGTCAGCCCAGAATTGACCCTCCGTGCTCCCCTCTGATGAGGGAGAAACACTGTGCAGCTCCACAAGAGGTACTGCTGTGGGGCTTACTAACTGCCCACTCTGGCTAGCCTCCATCTCCCGGAGCCTGCCACTTTGGAGTATTTCCTCCAGCAGCCGCTCCAACCGGCTCCAATGCTCACGGGCACTGGCCGCTCGCGGCTGCTCCTGTTCCCCCAGCCGCTCCAACCGGCCCCAATGCTCACGGGCACTGGCCGCTCGCGGCTGTTCCTGATCCTGCAGCCGCTCCAACCGGCTCCAATGCTCACGGGCACTGGCCGTCGCGGCTGCTCTTGTTCCCCGCTCCCAGCCGCTCTAACCGGCTCCAATGCGCACGGGCACTGGCCGCTCGCGGCTGCTCCTGAAGCCGCTCCAACCAGCCCCAATGCTCACGGGCACTGGCCACTCGCGGCTATTCAGAGTCGGACTCATCGGAGTCAACGACTCTGTTAGTTTTTTGCTTCGCTCTACCGCCCGGCCGTGGCCGGTACGCGAGCGAAGTCGGGCACAGCTGTTCCCATTTCGGGAGATTGGCGTGCCGTTGGCTGCTGCTGCCGGCTGCCCGCAACTCCGCGGTTCTCCCCCGCCAGCTTTTTCGTAGCCTTCGTGGATCTGATCCATGTCTCCACCTGTAAGGTAAGTGGAAGGAACGCAGAGTCTCCTTACCTGCTGTTCCCGGCTTTCAAATTCTGCCGCTAAGGGAACATCGTTCCCCCTGCTGTGACTCGTTGCAATGCGTGTAGCGATATGACATGCATGCGTCCTGGCGGGGTTCTTCACGTAGTCACTCACGTGACTCCGAAGTAAAATAGAATAGAATAGAATGCGTTTATTGTCATTGCACAATACTGTACAACGAAATTCCATTGCATCTCCTTCGGTTTAAAAAAACAAAACACAACAACCATTGACTCACAAATACACAAAATCAGTAAAGAAAATAATAAATAGGTATTAAAAATATTTTAAAAAATATTGCGCATTATCTTGCACCACAAATTATATTGTGCTTCCCCAGCGTTCTCTGTTAGAATTAAGTTATTTTATCGCACATGGTTAGAAACTATTTTTTAGTTTACCGATGCGAGCCTTCAGAGATCTATATCGCCTCCCAGAGGGTAGCAGAGTGAAAAAGTGATTGGCAGGATGGGATGTGTCCTGCTTGATGTTTGTGGCCCGGCGCAAGCATCGGGCCCTGTATATGTCATCCAGGGAGGGTAGTTGAGCGTTTGTGATGCTCTGTGCAGTTTCAATAACTCTCTGTAGCGCCCTCCTCTCAGCCACAGTGCAGCTAGCAAACCACACCAGGATGCCACAGGAGAGGATACTTTCCACGGCGCACCGGTCGAAGGACAGCAGCAGCGGCTGTGAAACGTTTGCTCTCCACAGAGACCTCAGGAAATACAGCCGCTGCTGTGACTTCTTCACGAGAGTGACGGTGTTCATTTGCCATTTGAGGTCCTGGGATATGTATATTCCCAGGAACTTAAAGTCCGTCTCCACCATGTCTCCTTTGATATAGGGAGGAGCAGGTTCCTCTCTCCTCCTCCTGAAGTCAATAACCAGTTCTTTTGTTTTGGTTGGGTTGAGTACCAGGTTATTTTTAGTGCACCTGACAGTCCGTTTTTGGACTTCATCTCTGTAGGCAGACTCGTCGTTGTTATTTATCAGCCCCACCACAGTCGTGTCATCCGCAAACTTGATGATCCGGTTTGTGCTGTGTATTGGTGTGCAGTCATGGGTGTATATTGTACGTAAGATAGGACTCAGCACACAACCCAGTGCCACTCCTGTGCTGAGTGTCAGGACTGGGGAGTGATTGGACCCCATCCTGACAGTCTGTGGATGGTCTGTTAAGAAGTCCTTGATCCATCTGCATGTGTTGGCATTAACACCCAGGACAGACAGTTGTTCCACCATTCTGCTGGGGATGATGGTATTAAATGCAGAACTAAAATCTACAAAGGACATCCTCACATATGAGCCAGCGTGCTCCAGCTGAGACAGTGCAGAATATGAAGAAAGACTGGATAGACTTGGCTTGTACTCGCTAGAATTTAGAAGATTGAGGGGGGATCTTATAGAAACTTATAAAATTCTTAAGGGGTTGGACAGGCTAGATGCAGGATGATTGTTCCCGATGTTGGGGAATTCCAGAACAAGGGGTCACAGTTTAAGAATAAAGGGGAAATCTTTTAGGACTGAGATGAGAAAAAAGAAATTCACACAGAGTGGTGAATCTCTGGAATTATCTGCCACAGGATGTAGTTGAGGCTATATTTAAGAGGGAGTTAGATGTGGCCCTTGTGGCTAAAGAGCGGGGGGTATGGAGAGAAAGCAGGTACAGGATACTGAGTTGGATGATCAGCCATGATCATATTGAATGGCTGTGCAGGCTCGAAGGGCCGAATGGCCTACTCCTGCACCTATTTTCTATGTTTCCATGTTTCTGTGCCACTTCAAGCAGGGTGCAAGGCCACCAAATTCAAGTGCTGTTTCATAGCACTTCAAGCAGGGTGCAAAGCCACCAAACTCAAGTGGAGTTTCATACCATTTCAAGCAGGGTGCAAGGCCACCAAACTAAAATGCCGTTTAATACCATTTCAAGCAGGGTGCAAGGCCAGTTAACTCAAATGCAGTTTCATACCATTTCAAGCAGGGAGCAAGGCTTAAAAATTCAAATGCACTTTCATACCATTTCATGCGGGGTGCAAGGTCACCAAATTCAAATGAGGTTTCATACCATTTCATGCAGGGTGCAAGCCCAAATAAGCAAATGCAGTTTCATACCATTTTATGCAGGGTGCAATGCCACCAAATTCAAATGCGATTTCATGCCACTTCACGCAGGGTGCAAGGCCACCAAATTCAACTGCAGTTTCACGCCGCTTCAAGCAAGGTGCAAGGCCACCAAACTCAAGTGCAGTTTCATGCCACATCAAGCAGGGTGCAAGGCCACCAAACTCAAGTGCAGTTTCATGTCATTTCATGCAGGGTGCTAGGCCACCAAATTCAAATGCAGTTTCATGCCCCTTCAAGCAGGGTGCAAGGCCACCAACTTCAAATACAGTTTCATGCCAATTCATGCCTGGTGCAAGGCCACCAAATTCAAGTGCAGTTTCATACCATTTCATGCAGGGTACAAGGCCACCAAATTCAAATACAGTTTCTTACCTTTTCAAGTAGGTGCAAGGCCACCAAATTCAAGTGCAGTTTCATACCATTTCATGCAGGGTACAAGGCCACCAAATTCAAATGCAGTGTCATACAATTTCAAGCAGGGTGCAAGGCGACCAAATTCATATGCAGTTTCATACCATTTCATGCAGGGAGCAAGGCAACCAAATTCCTGTGCAGTTTCATGCCACTTCAAGCAGGGTGCAAGTCCACCAAATTCAAGTGCAGTTTCATGCCACTTCAACTGGTGTGCAAAGCCACCAAACTCAAGTGCAGTTTCATGCCACTTCAAGCAGGGTGCAAGGCCACCGAACTCAAGTGCAGATTCATACCATTTCAAGCAGGGTGCAAGGCCATCGAACTCCAGTGCAGATTGATACCATTTCAAGCAGGGTGCAAGGCTACCAAATTCAAATGCAGTTTCTTACCTTTTCAAGTAGGTGCAAGGCTACCAAATTCAAATGCAGTTTCATACCATTTCATGCATGGTGTAAGGCCTCCAAATTCAAATGCATAGAAACATAGGAAATAGGTGCAGAAGGAGGCCATTCGGCCCTTCGAGCAAACACCGCCATTCATTGTGATCATGGCTGATTGTCCCCTATCAATAACCCGTGCCTGCCTTCTCGCCATATCCCTTGATTCCACTAGCCCCTAACTTAAATCCATTCAGTGATTCAAATTCACAACTCTCTGGGTGAAAAAGTTTTTTCTCACCTCAGTCTTAAATGGCCTCCCCTTTATACTAAGACTGTGGCCCCTGGTTCTGGACTCGCCCAACATTAGGAACATTTTTCCTGCATCTAGCTTGTCCAGTCCTTTTATAATTTTATATGGTTCTATACGTATCCCCTCATCCTTCTAAACTCCAGTGAATACAAGCCTAGTCTTTTCAATCTTTCCTCAGTCCCGTCACCCCAGGGATCAATCTCATCAACCTACACTGCACTGCCTCAATCACAAGGATGTCCTTCCTCAAATTAGGAGACCAAAACTGTACACAATACTCCAGATATGGTCTCACCAGAGCCCGATACAACTGCAGAAGAACCTCTTTAGTCCTATTCGAAATCCTCTTGTTATGAAGGCTAACATTCCATTAGCTTTCTTCACTGCCTGCTGTACCTGTAAGCCAACTTTCAGTGACCGGTGTACAAGGACGCCCAGGTCTCGCTGCACCTCCCCCTTACCTAACCTAACCCCATTGAGATAATAACCTGCCCCCTTGTTTTTGCCGCCAAAGTGGATAACCTTATATTTATCTATATTATACTGCATCGGCCACAGCATCTGCCCACTCACTTAACCTGTCCAGGTCACCCTGCAACCTCCTAACATCCTCTTCACAGTTCACACTGCCACCCAGCTTTGTGTCATCCGCAAACTTGCTAGTGTTGCTCCTGGATCTGGGGGTCCTTGTTCATCAGTCAATGAAAGTACGCATGGAGGTACAGCAGGCAATGACAAAAGCGAATGGCATGGTGGCCTTCATAACGAGATGAGTTGAGTATAGGAGTGAGGAGGTCCTTCTGTAGTTGTACAAGGCCCTAGTCAGAACACTCCTGGAGTATTGTGCGCAGTGTTGGTCCCCTAATTTGAGGAAGGACATTCTTGCTATTGAGGGAGTACAGTGTTGGTTTACAAGGTTAATTCCTGCGATGGCGGGACTGTCGTATGCTGAGAGAATGGAGTGGCTGGGTTTGTATATACAGGAGATTAGAAGGACGAGAGGATATCTTATTGAAACATATAAGATTATTAAGGGTTTGGACACGCTAGAGGCAGGAAACATGTTCGCGATGTTGGGTGAGACCAGAACCAGGTTAAGAATGTAAGAATATGCACAGTTTAAAATTAAGCGGTAAGCCATTTAGAACGGAGACGAAGAAATACTTTTTCATATGGAGAGTTGTGAGTTTGTAGAATTTTCTGCCTCATGAGGGCGGTGGAGGCCGGTTCTATGGATACTTTCAAGAGAGAGCTAGATAGGGCTCTTAAAAATGGCGGAATCAGGGGATATGTGTCTCTGTGATGTCTTTATTACTTGTTATATTCCGATTATATGTTATTCCGATTACTATGTAAGGTGTCCTTGAGATGTCTGAAAGGCGCCCATTAAATAACATTTATTATTATTATTGTTATTATATGGGGAGAAGGCAGGAACGGGGTGCTGATTGGGGATGATCAGCAATGATCACATTGAATGGCGGTGCTGGCTCGAAGGGCCGAAGGACCTACACCCGCACTATTGTCTATTTTGGTAATAAGAATAAATTAGTAGATTATTTTCTGAATGGAGGGAGAATGCAGAAATCGGAGGCACAAAGGGACATAGGGAGTGCTTGTGCAGGACTCCCAAAAGCTTAATTTGCAAATCGAATCGGGAGTAAGGAAAGCAAATTTAATTTTTATCAAGGAGACTGGAATACAAAAAACAGAGATAGAAACATAGAAACATAGAAATTAGGTGCAGGAGTAGGCCATTCGGCCCTTCGCGCCTGCACCGCCATTCAATATAATCATGGCATGATCATCCAACTCAGTATCCCGTACCTGCCTTCTCTCCATACCCCCTGATCCCCTTAGCCACTAGGACCACATCTAACTCCCTCTTAAATATAGCCATTGAACTGGACTCAATGACCTTCTGTGGCAGAGAATTCCAGAGATTCATCACTCTCTTTGTGTAAAATGTTTTTCTCATCTCGGTCCTAAAAGACTTCTCCTTATACTTAAACTGTTACCCCTTGTACTGGACTTCCCCGACATCATGAACAATCTTCCCGCATCTAGCCTATCCAACCCCTTAAGCATTTTGTACGTTTCTATAAGATCTCCCCGCAATCTTCTAAATTCTAGCAAGTACAAGCTGAGTCTATCCAGCTTAACGACAATGATTCCAAACAAACTCTCTTCCCGAACACTGTTGCACATCAATTTCTCACACTAAACCACCCCCCCCCCCCCCACCCACTAACACCGAGGCTTTTCCTGCTTACCCATTCCTCCAATCCGCGAGACCTTATTCCCCTCCAAATATATCCCTCTCTTTGGCTTCACATTTCTTTCCACTTCTCTCCTATCTGACACCATTCTGTGTCCTTTGTAACTTGCTCCGTCCATCTGCTAATCCATCCGCTCATACGCACCGACCACCCACTTGCCACTTTCTCTCGTCCCCATCTCTCTTTTCCAGCTTTATCCCTTTCGCGAGAAGGGCCCGAAATGTTATATCGCCTGTTTTTCGCTTCCCAGATGGTGCCTGACTCGCTGAGTTTCTGTTTTGCTAAAGAACAATGTTTGCGTTATGGTCTGTAGACAAGTGGGCTGTCTGCAATGCATCATGGACCACAACGAAGTGCGAACTGACTGCCCATGGCATCCGAGGGACCAGGGCTCCACTGCCCTATTCTAAAATACCAGAATAAAGCAGTCAAGCTGCAGTCAAATCAGAAAGAAAACATGATCACAACATATAACCATATAACCATATAACAATTACAGCACAGAAACAGGCCATCTCGGCTCTTCTAGTCCGTGCCGAACACTTATTCTCCCCTAGTCCCATCTACCTGCACTCAGACCATAACCCTCCATTCCTTTCCCGTCCCCTAACTATCCGATTTATTTTTAAATTATAAAATCGAACCTGCCTCCACCACCTCCACTGGAAGCTCATTCCACACAGCTACCACTATCTGAGTAAAGAAGTTCCCCCTCATGTTACCCTTAAACCTCTGTCCCTTAATTCTCAAGTCAAACATCCCCTGCAGAAATAGCTTGTCGGCGCATCGAATTAATGCCAAGCAACCCTTTTTCTGTTCATATTGATCAGATCTGGCTCATAGCTTGTAATGCTTTTGTTTAAAATGACAGTCCTGCCGAGATTACGAGGGTCAGAACTCCACATTGACAGCAGAAATGAATGAAATAAAATCAGATTGCATTTGGGCAGGACTGGAAGACATGTCCTTGATCAACTGGCTAGGTGGGCTGAAGCTAGCATCTCAAGCTATGGTTGTACCAGATGTTTGTGAGCATAGCCCTTCATGCTACAGTTGTACCAGATGTCTGTGAAGCTACCACCTTATGCTACAGTTGTACCAGATGTTTGTTATTCTGCATGTGGAATACTGGGTTCAGTTGATTCGCATTGGATTGTGCTGGTACAAGTTGCTGGTAAATTTGCCAACGACATGAAATTGAAAATGTGTACATTCTTGTCGAAACACGGATTCATTAGACCTGGACACGTTGCACGAATGAAATGGACATGAAACCCGCGGACAAGGAGTCATGTCTGGAAGTTTGACACGCAGGCTCTTTCAGCGTCTGGCGCCAGTTTTACGATCTATAAACTTGGAACATGTTTATTGCAGATCAGAACATGCTGTCTTGGTAAATCATGCTGGCAACTGATCGATGTGCCCGAGCCAATGAAGACTTGACGGACCGACTGGGCGCCGCATGGAACAAATCGTCCACAATGACTGACTAGCTGGCACCGTCACCACACCATACCCGCCAACGCAACGCACCTCCTTGCTCAGTATAAATACAGCAAAGTCTCAGATTAGATACCAGATCTTCTCGCATTCTTTGAACGTGAATAAGAAGCAAGCAAAAGATGGGGAAAATGCTCCTGTTTCTCATTGGCATGTTGCTCGTTGCGGGTGCGTCCGCATTGACTCCAGAACAAGAGGCGATGTGTAAGTATACATTTTTGTGTGGTAAACACCAGCTTTTGCATCCACAACATTGTAGGCCGTGGTTTCCATCCCACGTCCAGTCACATCTACGTCTTACCATCTCCACCCCTCGCTGGTGCCTTCCGCAGAGACGCCTTTCGCTTCAATTCCTTAGTTCAATCATCCCTTGATAGGTAGGTCACAGAGACAAGGTTTTGGGCGAGAGGTCGGCGGTGGGACTCAGCGTGAGTCGTGTATTAGGACTTGGTGGGTCTGGGGTATGAAATACTGATAACACTGAGTCGTTTAACTTCATAATAAGTATTTTAATAACATCAAATAGAGACAGCATTACATAAGCTGCTGTCGGCTCTGACTCCTAGATCAAAGTGAGAACTGCTTGTCACACACCACCAGAAACCTGAACTGGATTACGGATCGTGAGAACAACAATCAGCAACAGTGATCTGCATCTGGGGTCGATGTACACTACCCCCTCGTTTAGAAACATAGAAAATAAGTGCAGGAGGAGGCCATTCAGCCCTTCGAGCCAGCACCGCCATTCATTGTGATCATAGCTGATTGGCCCCAATCAGTAACCCGTGCCTGCCTTCTCCCCATATCCCTCGTTTCCACTAGCCCCTAGAGCTCAACTAACTCTCTCTTAAATCCATCTTGTGATTTGGCCTTCACTGCCCTCTGTGGCAGGCAATTCCACACATTCAAACCTCTCTGGGTGAAAAAAGGTTTTCTCACCTCAGTCTTAAATTGCCTCCCTTTATTCAAAGGACTGTGGCCCCTGGTTCTGTATTCACCAAACATTGGAAACATTTCTCCTGCATCTTGCTTGTCCAGTCCTTTTATAATATTATATGTTTCTATAATATATCCCATCATCCTTCTAAATTCCAGTGAATACAAGCCTAGTCATTTCAATCTTTCCTCATAGTGACAGTCCCGCCTATCCCAGAGATTAATCTCGTGAACCTACGCTGCACTGCCTTAATCACAAGGATGTCCTCCCTCAAATTAGGAGACCAAACCTGTACACAATACTGCAGATGTGTTCTTACCAGAGCCCTATACAACTGCAGAAGAACCTCTTTACTCCTATACTGAAATCCTCTTGTTATGAAGGCCAACATTTCATTAGCTTTCTTCATTGCCAGCTGTACCTGCACACCAACTTTCAGTGACGGGTGTACAAGGACACCCAGGTCTTGCTGTCCCACCCCCCCCCCCCCCCCCCCTTACCTAACCTAACCCCATTGAGATAATAATCTGCCACCTTGTTTTTTGCCGCCAAAGTGGATAACCTCACATTTATCAATATTATACTGCATCTGCCATGTATCTGCCCACTCACTCAACCTGTCCAGGTCACCCAGCAACCTCCTAATATCCACTTCACAGTTCACACTGCCACCCAGCTTTGTGTCATCCGCAAAGTTGCTAGTGTTGCTCCTAATTCCCTCTTCCAAATCATTAATATATAGGGTAAACAGTTGCGGCCCCAAACACCCTACCCCTAATACCATATGCTCTAAATTTAGTCACCAGTCTCCCGTGCGAGACCTTATCAAAGGCTTTCTGAAACTCTAGATACACTACATCCCCTTCATCCATTTTACTTGTCACATCCTCAAAACATTTCAGACGATTAGTCAAGCATGATTTCCCTTGTCTAAATCCATGCTGAATTGGACTAATCCTTTTACAGCTATCCAAATGCCCCATTATTAGCTCTTTAATAATTAACTCCAGCATCTTTCCCACCACCAAAGTCAGGCTAACTGGTCTGTATATTCCCCGTTTTCTCTCTCGCTCCTTTCTTGAAAAGTGGGATAACATTAGCTATGCTCCAATCCACAGAGCTGATCCTATTGAACATTGTAAAATGCTCACCAATGCGTCTTCTATTTCTATAGCCACCTCCCTGAGGACCCTGGGATGCAGACCATCAGGCCCAGGGGATTTATCATCCTTCAATCCCATTAGCCTCCGCAATACTACTTGCAGTCGGCGCGGGGCGGAGGCGCTGGCTCTGGGGGCCGGGGGGGGGGGGCATTCCCGGCGGGCCGTTGACCGTCAGCTGAGACTCTCGCCTTGTCCAGTGGCTGTTGAGAACTTACATTCTCTCAATTGGAAAGATGCCACTGCCCCTTGCCCCCTCCAGTCTTTCACACCAGCCCTCGCTCCTCCCTGGGATTGGGGATGACGTGGCAGCGGGTACCCTAGGGGCAGAAGCCGGGTGTGTGCAAAGTGCGCCATGGTGCCGTCTTGTACTTGAGGTGGTGGCTGAGGGAGCGCAGCTCGGCCAGGCCTTGGTTGAACTGGCTCTTGTCGCCGTAGTGCCCCATCGGAGAGCGGGTTCCTCTGGATTTGGAGCGGGGTTGGGCTGGAGTCGGCGCTTCTTCTCCGTGCTGGTTGCGGGCCTGGGACCAATGATGTCGCCGATCCGCGGCTGCCGGGTGGCCCGGGGGGAGAGGCAGAGGTGATCTGGGGTTTGCACTTATTCTGCGCACTGGCAGTCGGCCTGGGGCCAGTGTCCCGTCGGTCCGGATATCTCAGGCCGCGCCCCCGGGTGGGGATGTGACACTCCATTTGGGGTGGGGGGGGGGGGGGGGCGGTGGGACATGGGACATTTCAGTGGCGGTTCGGCAGCGCTTGCGGCTCCAGGTTCACGAGCACGAGCCTGGCTGCGGATGGGGCGTGGGTCTGCAGCTGCCGAAAATATCTCCGCCGGTCCAGCCTCTCCCCCCTGCCGCTTTCCCACTCGCATCTGCCCAATCTCTCTGCCCCCTGACAAATACAAATTTGAAAAAAGACCAAAAAAAATGGACTCAAACTATATTCACTGAATCTACAGCGCTTCGTTCGATTTGATTTATAGCGTTTGAGCTTTGACAAATCCCATGATTCCTTGCGTTTTTCGGAATACCGAAGTCGCATATTGTCTGTTGCTCTGTTCAGAAGATGAGGTCTCATATTTATATCTACAATGTCACAGAGATCGCCGCACAATCTTTTAATTTCTTTCACACACATTGTAAACGGATGCGTTCCCAATGCATGACCTTCATCCAGATCTGTGACTAGCTTTGCCGTTTTGAATTGGCACATTTATGTCCAAACGATCTTCTCCCTCGATTAGCTAATTCTATTTTAATGTACATATGTCAATTTGCATCATCACATTGCTTCATGCAGCAGGCCGTTTATACGGACCTTGGATATGTGTCCAGTTATGGTCTCCTAATTTGAGGAAGGATATTCTTGCTATTGAGGGAGTGTAGCATAGGTTCGCCAGGTTGAGTCTCGGGATGGCGAGACTGTCATATGGTGAAAGGATAGGTCGACTGGGCTTATATTCACTTGAACTTGGATGGGCGACAGGGGATCTTAAAGAAACATTTGCAATTCTTAAGGGTTTGGACAAGCTAGATGCAGGAAAGAGGTTCCCAATGTTGGGGAAGTCCAGAAACAGGGGTCACACAGTTTAAGAATAAGGGGTAGGAAATTTAGCACTGAGATGAGGAATTCATGCCATCGAAGGCAGTGGAGGGCAATCCACTGTTTTGTTTTGCACGCGGGAGTTAGATCTAGCTCTTAGCACTAACGGAAACAAGGGATATGGAGAGAAATCAGGAACAGGGTACTGATATTAGATGATCAGTCATGATATTATCGAATGGCGGTGATGGCTCAAAGGGCTGAATGGCCCACTCCTGCACCTATTTTCTATGTTTCTATGTTTAGGACGTGCAAACATTCTACAATCACTGCCACTTAGCCTCTCACTTGGAGCCGTGGAACAAGCAACAGGGTAAGGAAGGGAATATCTGTCGCCTTATTTTGTGAAGGGACATCAGTCTGTTTTCTACTTCCTTTCTTAGTGCCAATATTTATGCTCCATACAACAGTATTGAGAGCACAAGTACTTTATAGAGTTTGGTCTTAGTGCTGCTTCGGATGTCTTTTGCGCTCCATATCTTTTGGAGGTTTTGAACAGTCCCATCAGGTTTCCCAGCGCGTAATTTTACGTCTTCCGAGTAGGATCCAGTTTGACATATCTTTCCTCCTAGATATGTGAAATCCTCAACTGGGCTAATGATGTGTCATTGATTTAGATATTTACTTTTATGTTCTCTTTGGAAATCGCCTGCACTTGTGTTTTTCGCTAAGTTGATTTTCAGTCCCAGCGCTTTATTGCTTTCATGTCCGAGGTTTACTAAAGTCTGGAGGTCGGTTTCACTCGCAGCAATGAGTGTGATGTCATCTGCGAAGTGCAGGTTATTTAGGAGCTGACCTTGGCATACATATGTGTGTCGTGCAATGCATGCAACATGACCAGTTCGCGCAGGATGTTAAATAGCTGTGGTGAGATCACGCACTCTTGTCGCACTGCAACTGCAGTGGTAAACCAATCTGTTAGTTCCCCATTCACTCTTTGTTTGAGATAGATAGATAGATAGATAGATAGATAGATAGATAGATAGATAGATAGATAGATAGATAGATAGATAGATAGATAGATAGATAGATAGATAGATAGATAGATAGATAGATAGATAGATAGATAGATAGATAGATAGATAGATAGATAGATAGATAGATAGATAGATATTTGACGAACACATTTAATATTTAATCTGTCCTAGTTTTTCCCTATAACTACCTACAGTGGCGAACCTACATTTTTGGGGCCCTGAAGCTTGAACTTTTATGGCGGCCCCTTCGCAAACAGCAACGGGCTCTTGCTAACCACTGTTACCTTCTTCAATGGGGTTGTTCCACGACGGATCACCACACTTTTTTTAATTCAACCACACATTTCAAATGTTGGTGAAAATTGCTGTACTGGATTATTTCACATGTCAAAGTCACTGGTGTGAATTTAAAAAATCCGACTTATGGAGGGATGAAAATTAGG
Source organism: Amblyraja radiata (assembly GCF_010909765.2). NCBI lineage: Eukaryota > Metazoa > Chordata > Chondrichthyes > Rajiformes > Rajidae > Amblyraja > Amblyraja radiata. The sequence goes on from NC_045989.1 coordinate 851,613, forward strand.
GGACATTTTGAAATACCTTTCTGCTTCACAGCTTGTGATAGGCATTGTCAAGTACAGCTTAAGCGCAGCTGTAACATTGGGGAACACTTCAATTAGGTGTTGCTCACAAATAAGCTGAAAAACTTCTGCACATTGGATTTTAGATGACGTATTTTCTTCTGTGTTTTAGGATTATCATAAGGTGCAAATATTCTTTGAACTGGTAACACTCGTTTTATTCATTTGTGGTCCACATCATCTTCGTAATATGATATTATACGTTTAATACTGTCCACATCTAACTTAAACCTTTTCGCAATCTGCTCACATGGGTCAATACTCTTGCGTAACAGGATTATCAAACAGTCATAGAGTTGATATAGAACTTCTATCCTAAATTTGTCAGCTCCTCTCAAAGAAGCAATGCCACTTGTTCCATCTGAAAATGTCCTTGTAACAATGCGTTTGGAAGCATCAGAATAACATGAGGTGATATCTTCACACAAACCTTTTGCTTCTGATTCATAGTGTGCAATCTTATTGGCTGAATTTTCTCTGAGTTCTTTAACAAACGAATGTAAAGATGATAGCAGAAGATATCCTTCAAGCATCAAAACCAGGGGTTTGGAGTTTCTTGTTTTGTTGAAACGCTCCAGCACCACTTCCCAAACGACTGTTAATATAACATATTCCAGCTTTACCAACTTGAGATGTAAATGTTTTGCATCTCGTTTACATTCAGGCTTCTCTTCTGAGTCTTCAAAAATATGTTTGAGTATTTGAAAAATACCTATATATCCATTTTTAATTGCCTGGACTGCCTCATAGTGTGCAAACTATATGTAGATTGCCCTGTGTGTTTAAAATCCCCCATCTTCGTGGAGATCCAGAAAATTTAAAAAAAATCCTGCTCCTGCAAAATGCCGTAATAGTCAACAACCTTTGGGTCTACTTTCTGAGAAAGAATTTTTTTTAACTTTTTCATAAATACTTGTAATACAGTATTAGCCTAGGCTATGCGGTCGCTGCCTTCCTTCCGTTCACCTCTTCATAAAAACAATAGGCTTAGGCCAATCTAACACTATCTAACACGACGTGATAAGCACGTGATTCACGTTTCCAATGTGATTGCCTTTCAACGGATCCCCTTTTTGTTACGATGTGTTACCTACTGTTTGTATCTACCAATGAAGATATTGTTATGACCTTTTTATTTTACTGTATTTTAATCGTACATTAGTAAAGTTGTTATTATTTATTGTAATGGTATTATATGTTTAGTATATTTTAAGATTTTAGAAGATTATTCGTGCAAATATAAAGTTTCCGAAATGTTGGCCTTAACAATGACCGCAAGCAACGAAATTTGCTTTCATTTTTTCGATTACGGCAAGGTAAATAATTTTAATAAAAGTTTTCATTTCTGTCAGAAATGTTAATAATTGTTTAAATTATTTATAAATATTTTATATTAAATATTGAACGTTGTTTTTTTGTTTACAGCTAGCCTACATGATGCTTTAATAACCTTTTAATTTTAACTATTATTATGTATTGAATTACACGTTATTATTATTATTATTATTATTATTATTATTATTATTATTATTATTATTATTATTATTATTATTATTATTATTATTATTAAACTTATTATTCTTATTATTATTATTATTATTATTATTATTATTATTATTATTATTATTATTATTATTATTATTATTATTATTATTAACCAATGTGGACTAAAGTCGCTTCTGGGGTCCCACCGCGATTAGGGGCCCTGAAATTTAAACGTCATTACTTTCAAAGTTAGTTCCCTTGTCTACCAACTGATGATTCATCTTGTATTTTGTGTCGTACAGATAAGTGCAGCCTCCAGAAGGGAACATGTCAGGTGACTTGCCCCGATGGCTTTAAGGAAAGCGGAGCGTGCCTCGGCGAGGAGAAATGTTGCACCATGTAACGCGTAATGAACCTTTCACCAAGGAACTACGTTTCGTTTGGGTCTGATATCAACTGATTGTCAAGAAAAACAGTGTGAAAAGCTGAATTGATAAACAATAATTACTCACTGCTTTGCTTTCCCTTAATTTTATTTTGCAATAGCGAATTCAGAGTATAGTTTATGAGGAGGATATTGAGGTTTGCGAACAACAGCCGGTATAGGCTGCAGTATAGGCAGCGCTCACATGCCATATCACCATATAACATATAACCATATAACAATTACAGCACGGAAACAGGCCATCTCGGCCCTTCTAGTCCGTGCCGAACACTTATTCTCCCCTAGTCCTATCTACCTGCACTTAGACCATAACCCTCCATTCCTTTCCCATCCATATAACTATCCAATTTATTTTGAAATGATAAAATCGAACCAGCCTCCACCACCTCCACTGGAAGCTCATTCCACACAGCTACCACTCTCTGAGTAAAGAAGTTCCCCCTCATGTTACCCCTAAATTCTGTCCCTTAATTCTCAAGTCATGTCCTCTTGTTTGAATCTACCCTGGGAAAAGCTTATCCACGTCAACTCTGTCTATCCCTCTCATCATTTTAAAGACCTCTATCAAGTCCCCCCTTAACCTTCTGCGCTCCAAAGAATAAAGCCCTAACTTGTTCAACCTTTCTCTGTAACTTAGTTGCTGAAACCCAGGCAACATTCTAGTAAATCTCCTCTGTACTCTCTCTATTTTGTTGACATCCTTCCTATAATTAGGCGACCAAAATTGTACACCATACTCCAGAATTGGCCTCACCAATGTCTTGTACAATTTTAACATTACATCCCAACTTCTTTACTCAATGCTCTGATTTATATAGGCCAGCACACCAAAAGCTTTCTTTACCACCCTATCTACATGAGATTCCACTTTCAGGGAACTGTGCACAGTTATTCCCAGATCCCTCTGTTCACCTGCATTCTTCAATTCCCTACCATTTACCATGTACGTCCTATTTTGATTTGTCCTGCCAAGATGTAGCACCTCACACTTATCAGCATTAAACTCCATCTGCCATCTTTCAGCCCACTCTTCCAACAGGCATAAATCTCTCTGTAGACTTTGAAAATCTATTTCATTATCCACAACCCCACCTATCTTAGTATCATCTGCATACTTACTAATCCAATTTACCACACCATCATCCAGATCATTGATGTACATGACAAACAACAGTGGACCCAACACAGATCCCTGTGGCACCCCACTAGTCACTGGCCTCCAACCTGACAAACAACCATCCACCATTACTCTCTGCCATCTCCCATTCAGCCACTGTTGAATCCATCTTGCTACTCCACCATTAATACCCACCAATTGAACCTTCTTAACCAACCTTCCATGAGAAACCTTGTCAAAGGCCTTACTGAAGTCCATATATACAACATCCACTGCTTTACCCTCATCAATTTCCCGAGTAACCTCTTCAAAAATTCAAGAAGATTAGTCAAACATGACCTTCCAGGCACAAATCCATGTTGACTGTTCCTAATCAGACCCTGTTTATCCAGATGCTTATATATATTAACTCTAAGTATCCTTTCCATTAATTTGCCCACCACTGACGTCAAACTAACAGGTCTATAATTGCTAGGTTTACTCTTAGACCCCTTTTTAAACAATGGAACAACATGCGCAGTACGTCAATCCTCCGGCACTATTCCCGTTTCTAATGACATTTGAAATATTTCTGTCATAGCCCCTGCTATTCCTACACTAACTTCCCTCAATATCCTAGGGAATATCCTGTCCGGACCTGGAGACTTATCCACTTTTATATTTCTCAAAAGTGTCAGTACTTCCTCTTCTTTGAATCTCATAGTTTCCATAGCTACTCTACTTGTTTCCCTTACCTCACATAATTCAATATCCTTCTCCTTGGTGAACACCAAAGAAAAGAAATTGTTCAATATCTCCCCCATCTCTTTTGGCTCTGCAAATAGCTGTCCACTCTGACTCTCTAATGGACCAATTTTATCCCTCGTTATCCTTTTGCTATTAATATAGCTGTAGAAACCATTTGGATTTACTTTCACCTTACTTGCCAAAGCAACCTCATATCTTCTTTTAGCTTTTCTAATTTCTTTCTTAAGATTATTATTACATTCTTTATACCCCTCAAGCACCTCATTTACTTCATGCTGCCTGTAATTATTGTAGATCTCTCTCTTTTTCCGAACCAAGTGTCCAATTTCCCATGAAAACCATGGCTCTTTCCAATTTTTACTATTTCCTTTCAACCGACCAGGGACATAAAGATTCTGTACTCTTAAAATTTCACCTTTAAATGTCCTCCATTTCTCTTCCACATCTTTCCCATAAAACAAAATGTCCCAATTCACTCCTTTTAAATCCTTTCACATCTCCTCAAAGTTAGCCTTTCTCCAATCAAAAATCTCAACCCTAGGTAAAGTTCTGACCCTCTCCATAATTATATTGAAACTAATGGTATTGTGATCACTGGACCCGAACTGTTCCCCAACACATACCTCTGCCACCTGACCTGTCTCATTTCCTAACAGGAGGTCCAGCACTGCCCCTTCTCTAGTAGGTACCTCTATGTATTGCTGCAAAAAACTATCCTGCACACATTTTACAAACTCCAAACCATCCAGCCCATTTACAGAATGTGTTTCCCAGTCTATGTGTGGAAAATTGAAATCTCCCACAATCACTACCTTGTGCTTACTACTAATATCTGCGATCTACTTCCATATTTGCTCTTAAGATAAGATAAGATAAGATAAGATAACCTTTATTGTCATTCAGACCGAAGTCTGAACGAAATTAAAGCAGTCATACATACTATACAATACAATAAAAAACAACAATAAACACATATTAACATCCACCACAGTGAGTCCACCCAACATCTCCTCACTGTGATGGAGGCAAAAGTCTTAGGTCTCCAGTCTCTTCCCTCCTCTTCTCCCTCTGCGCTGAGGCGATACCACCCGGGCGATGTTAAAAACTGTCCCGCGGCTCAAACACCGCGGCCCGGGGTGGTCGAAGCTGCCGCCCACCAGTCCTGCTGACACAGCCGCTGGCCCGCGGCCGAACCCCGGACTCAGGCCACCACCGCCAGAACACCGTCCAAGCCCCCGGAGCACCGTTCCAGCCCCGAGCCGGATCGCTCCTACGTGAGTACCGCCACTGTCCCAGCCTCGCGCCAGGCCGCCCCGACCGGGCGCCGCTCCTCCCTCGGGCTGGGCCGCCCCGACTGGGCACCGCTTCTCCCTCGGGCTGGGCCGCCCCGACTGGGCACCGCTCCTCCCTCGGGCTGGGCCGCCCCCGACTGGGCACCGCTTCTCCCTCGGGCTGGGCCGCCCCGACTGGGCACCGCTCCTCCCTCGGGCTGGGCCGCCCCGACCGGGCGCCGCTCCTCCCGCGGGCTGGGCCGCCCCGACCGGGCGCCGCTCCTCCCTCGGGTTGGGCCGCCCCGACCGGGCGCCGCTCCTCCCGCGGGCTGGGCCGCCTCGACCGGGCGCCGCTCCTCCCGCGGGCTGGGCCGCCCCGACCGGGCACCGCTCCTCCCTCGGGCTGGGAACGCCGCACCTCCCCGAGCTCGGCCACTCCGACGGGAGCACCGTTCCTTCCTCGGGCCGGCCGTCCTCACGGGAGCGTCACAGTCCCTCACGGAAGCCCTGCTCCAGCCCCGAGCCGGGCCGTCCTCACGGGAGCGAGCCCAGAGCCCATCCTTCCAATTCTCGCTCACCATTTGGCGGTCTATAATACACCCCTATAAGTGTTGCTACCCCTTTCCCATTTCTCAGTTCCACCCAAATAGCTTCCCTAGACGAGCCCTCTAATCTATCCTGCCAAAGCACTGCTGTAATATCTTCCCTGACAAGCAATGCAACACCTCCACCTCTTGCCCCTCCAATTCTATCACACCTGAAGCAACAAAATCCTGGAATATTTAGTTTCCAATCACAGCCCTCCTGCAACCATGTTTCACTGATCGCCACAATATCATACTTCCAGGTGTCAATCCAGGCTCTAAGCTCATCCACCTTTCTTACAATGCTCCTAGCATTAAAATATACACATTTAAGAAACCCACCCCCTAGTATTCTCTGTTTATTATCTTTTTCTTCTTTCTCCCCTACATTTAGCGTCCGAGTGCTACCCTTCTCTGCCTCCTGCCTCACACACTGACTGCTAGCTTTCCCTATTTGAGTCCCTCCCCCCAACCGTTATAGTTTAAAGTCTCCCCAGTAGCCTTTGCAAATCTCCCCACCTTGGGTTCAAGTGCAACCCGTCCTTTCTGTACAGGTCACACCTTCCCCAAAATAGGTCCCAATGATCCAGAAACATGAATCCATGCCCACTGCACCATCCCTCAGCCACGCATTTATCCTCCACCTCGCTCCATTCCTACTCTCACTGTCGCGTGGCACGGGCAGTAATCCTGAGATTGTTACCTTTGCGGTCCTTCTCCTTAACTCTCTTCCTAACTTCCTAAATTCACCTTTCAGGACCTCTTCTCTTTTTCTACCTATGTCGTTGGTACCTATATGTACCACGACCTCAGGTTCCTCTCCCTCCCATTTCAGGATATCTTGGACACGTTCAGATACATCCCTGACCCTGGCACCAGGGAGGCAAACTACCATCTGGGTCTCCTGATTGCGTCAACAGAATCGACTATCCGACCCCCTGACTATAGAGTCCCCTATTACTATTGTCCTCCTCTTCTTTTCCTTACTCATGAGCAACAGGGCCGGTCTTTGTGCCGGAGGCCCGGCCGCTGTCGCTACCCCCAGGTAGGCTGTCTTCCCCAACCGTACTCAAACATGAGTACTTATTTTCAAGGTGTGCAGCCATCAGGGTACTCACTCGTCCCTGTCACTGCCCATTGCCCTTCCTAACTGTGACCCAGTTGTCTGCCTCCCGTGGTCTTGTAGTGACCACCTCTCTGTAACTCCTCTCTATGACCTCCTCGCTCTCCCTGACCAGACAGAGGTCATCGAGCTGCTGCTCCAGGTTCCTAACACGGTCCCTTAGGAGCCCCATCTCGACGCACCTGGAGCAGATGTGGAAGTCTGGAGGGCTATCAAACTCCATGACCTCCCACATCTGACATCCAGAACAGTAAACTGCCCTGGCCCTCATTCTCCCCCTTATCCTGGATACAATACAAAGCCTTACCCGGGATACAAGCCAATCAGCTGCTTCCTCTAGTCCGTTCGACCAATCAGCGGCTTCCTCAAGCCCACTTAATTTGAAGTGTGATCTGCAAATGGAACATTGCAGATTTTGGTTCCTCCCTCACCAACTGCTCCTGGGCCTCTGTTGAAACAAGCGCCGCACTGGGTTTTACACTCACCGCACGGACGTTGCTCCTCCCTCACCAACGGCTCTTGGGCCTCTGCTGAAACAAGCCCCGCGATGGGTTTTTACACTCACCGCTCGGACGTCGCTCCTCCCTCACCAACGGCTCCTGGGCCTCATGCGCTGGGCGTAAATGACTGAGAGTCGGGTTTTGTGTTCAGCTCTCCAGGGTTTCATCTGCAAAATCTTCCATATGGGTGCCAATGATAGTCATGAAACCGAGAGAGTGTCCCTCCGTTAAAAACCGCCACTGTGTTACTTGCCGATTCACTATTATCCCTTTCTCAACTTCTCTATCCTATTTCGGAGGGTGATTTGGAGAGCAGTGTGATTTGATCATAGATCCGCGGAAGTGGCGTAATGAGTAGATCTGGTGACAGTGAAGACTTTGGCTGCTGTCACTCAGGATATTGAATACAGATGTTGGGATGTTAAAGAAAGAACTTCAGATGCTGGGTAAATAGATGGTAGACAAAAATGCTGGAGGAACTCAGCGGGTGAGGCAACATGTATGGAGAGAAGGAAGAGGCGACGTTACGGGTAGAAACCCTTCTTCAGACTGGTGTGGGGGTGGGAAAAAGAAAGGAAGAGGCGGAGACAGTAGGCTTGAGGGAGACCTGGGAAGGGGGGGGGGGGGTAAGGTGGGAGAAAGGAAAGAATATCTGAAATTAGAGAAGTAAATGTTCATACCGCTGGAGTGTAAACCTCCCAAGTGAAATATAAAGTGCTCTTCCTCCAATTTACACTGGGCCTCAATCTGACAATGGAGGAGGGCCAGGCCAGAAAGGTCAGATTTAGAATGGGAGGGGGGGGGGGGGGGGGGGTTTCAATTGCTGACCCACCGCGAGTTCAGGTTGGTTAGTGCAAACTGAGCAGAAGTGTTGGGCGAAGCGATCGCCAAGCCTGCGCTTGGTCTTGCTGATGTAGAGAAATGGACACCTGGAACAGCGGATGCAGTAGATGAGATTGGAGGAGATGCAAGTTAACCTACGCCTCACCTGGAAAGACTCTTTGGGTCCTTGGATGGATTCGAGGGTGGAGGTAAAGGGACAGGTGTTGCGTCTCCTGCGGTTTGGGTGGTAAATGACGAATTGACCTGGGAGTTACGGAGGGAACGGTCTCTGCGGAAAGCAGAAAGGAGAAGAGATGGAAAGATGTGGCCAGTAGTGGGATCCCATTGGAGATGGCGATAATGTTGGAGGATTATTGTTGTATGCGACGGCTGATAGGGTGGAAGGTGAGGCCAAGGGGTCTCTGTCCTTGTTACGAGTAGAGGGATGGGAGTGAGAGCGAAACTGCGGGATATTGAGGAGACCCTGGTGAGAGCCACATCTATAATAAGAGGGGAACTCCCGTTCCTTAAAGAATGAGGACATCTCCGATGTCCTGGTTTGGAAAACCTCATCCTGGTGTGGTGCAGACGGAGGAATTGGGTGGGAAGAAATGTAGTCTTGATAGCTATGTGAGTCAGTGGGTTTATAGTAGATGTTGATCAGTAGTCTGTTACCCGCGATGGAGATAGTGAGGTCTAGAAACGGTAGGGAGATGTCGGAAATGGTTCAGGTTAATTTGTCTGCCGGTTGGAAGTTAGTGGATTAAATAGATGGTCAGTGAGTTCTGCGTGGGTGCAGGAGATTGCACCAATGCAGTCGTCAATGTAGCAGAGGTAGAGTTCGAGGGTAGGGCCATGGTACGCCTCGAACAAGGATTGTTCTACATATCCTAAAATGAGACAGGCATAGCTGGGTCCCATGCGCGTGCCCATAGCTACGCCTTGGATTTGGAGGAAATGGGAGGAGTCAAAAGAAAAGTTGTTGAGGGTAAGGACCAGCTCCACAAGGCGGCGAGTATTACTAGACAGGGTTCTCCAGTCGAGGAAGAAACGGAAGGCTTTAAGACCCTCCTGGTGGGGGATGGGGGTGTAGAGTGACTGGACATCCAGGGTGAAGATAAGGGAATGGGTGCCTGGAATATAGAAGCTGGGATGTAATGTTAAAATTGTACAAGGCATTGGTGAGACCAAATCTGGAGTATGGTGTACAATTTTGGTCGTCCAATTATAGGAAGGATGTCAACAAAATAGAGAGAGAGTACAGAGGAGATTTACTAGAATGTTGCCTGGGTTTCAACAACTAAATTACAGAGATAGGTTGAATAAGATAGGTCTTTATTCACTGGAGCGCAGAAGGTTAAGGGGGGACTTGATAGAGGTCTTTAAAATGATGAGAGGGATAGAGTTGATGTGATCAAGCTTTTCCCTTTGAGAATAGGGAAGATTCAAACAAGAGGACATGACTTCAGAATTAAGGGACAGAAGTTTAGGGGTAACATGAGGGGGGACATCTTTACTCAGAGAGTGGTAGCGGTGTGGAATGAGCTTCCAGTGGAAGTGGTGGCGGCAGGTTCGTTGGTATCATTTAAAAATAAATTGGATAGGCATATGGATGAGAAGGGAATGGAGGGTTATGGTATGAGTGCAGGCAGGTGGGACTAAGGGAAAAAAGTTGTTCGGCACGGACTTGTAGGGCCGAGATGGCCTGTTTCCGTGCTGTAATTGTTATATGGTTATATGGTTATAAAAACGGAAGTCATGAAGGAGACTTAAAGCGTGTAAGGTGTCTTGGACATAGATGGGGCTGTTATTATATAGTTGTAGAAGAACATGTTGATGCCACATTTCCATTTTTGACTTCCGTTGTGATCACTCTACTTTGGGAAGGATGGCAGTAAGCTGCAAGGAGTGCGGTGAAGATGTAAGATGAAGTGCCAAAGATTCATGGGCCTCAGCTATGTTGGTTGGATAGGCTCAGACCTAAATTCTTGGGGCGCAAGAAGCTAAGAACTCAGCAAAAAGAGGCTTATAAATAAATGAGGGAGATTGACGGGATGAATGCAAATTGTTTCACCGAGGATGTGGGACAAGAACTAATGGACATAGTTTTGTGAGAGTGGAAACATTTACTAGTGGCCGCACGGTGGCGGAGCGGTGGAGCAGATGCCTCACATCCCAAGAGACACTGTTCAAACTTCGCTACGGGTGCTGTCTGTACGGATTTTATACATTCTCTCCGTGACCCAGTGTGTTTTCCCCGGGTGCTCCAGTTCATCCCACACTCCAAAAAAGAGCATGTTTGTAGGTTGATTGGTAACATAAAATTTATAAATTTTCCTTATTTTGTCGGATAGCACTGGTGCACGGTGATCGCTTGTCGGCGTGGACTCGATGGGCCGAAGGGCCTGCTTCCACCCTGTATCTCCAATCTAAACATATTTGGGGGCAAGGTTTAACTGAGAAGATAAGTGCAGGGAACAAGCTGCAGAGGATGTCGTTGAGTTAGGTACTGTAAAAGCAAATCAAAGGCACAGAGCGGGGTAAATGGATAGAAGTGGTTTAAAAAGATATGGTCGAAATTTCCCGCAAATAGGATTAGTCCATATTGGGCATATTGGTCGGCATGGTCGGCATGGTCGAGTATGGTCAAAGGGCCTGTTTCCGTGCTGTCCATCTATGACTACTCTTGGCTTCCTTAGTGTTCCATGTGGTCTCGCCACGAGAACCTAAGGGATAGTAATGCATTGTCAGGAATGACGTTAAACATGGCCTGCTAACCTACCTCACACTGGGTGGGTTTCACCTTGTCTTTGATACCTGCCTTGCTTTGTGCGTTTCCCTATCCCATTATTACACCTCGTATCTTCTGGAGAATTTCCCTGCTTTGTGAGTGAAGGCAACGTGACCACAAAGTAATTTGGACAAAACATTGTTTTCAAAACTTCCTGTCACCTAAAAGTCGTGCATAAAAATTCATAATAAACAAGCATTGATTCGGGTTGTTATTATTAACCATTTCATACAAGTGCTTAATAACTAATTCACATTAACTTGCCTCAACCAAATACAATGTAGATCCAATTTAAATTCCTAACAATTCATAACAATTACTCATAAACTGAAAACCAGTTTTCATAACATGCCCCAATTAAAACACACTTGGACATCTACCAATACCTTCATGAAGTAAATGGAACTACACCCAGAAATCAGTCTGAAGGCTCACAACCCAAATTCTCTCCTATCCATGTTCTCCACAGATGCTGCCTGACCTGCTGTTACTCCAACACTCAGTGTAATATCACCTATCACTGTTCTCCAGGGAAACTTCCTGGCCCGCTGAGTTACTCCAGCACTTTATCTTGTTTTGTTGGTAAACCTGCATCTGCAGTTCCTAGATTTTCATCCTTCCCTGGTTTCAGGGCTTTTACAAACTTTGGCATCTGGGCAATGGGTGCCTAGAAGTTGGGATGTAATGTTAAAATTGTACAAGGCATTGGTGAGACCAATTCTGGAGTATGGTGTACAATTTTGGTCGCCCAATTATAGGAAGGATGTCAACAAAATAGAGAGAGTGCAGAGGAGATTTACTAGAATGTTGCCTGGGTTTCAGCAACTAAGTTACAGAAAAAGGTTGAATAAGTTAGGTCTTTATTCTCTGGAGCGCAAAAGGTTAAGGGGGGACTTGATAGAGGTCTTTAAAATGATTCTTCTTCTTCTTCGAGTCCGTTGCAATCTCAGATGTCGTTCTGCCAGTATCTGGCGCAGGTCACAGCTGGTCGGGTCGGTTCAGCCAGGTCCTGGGGGCTGCACTGGGGGGCGTCGTCACACTCCAGTAGGTGGGACATTGTCTGTACTGCTCCACAGCTGCATGTGTCTTCTGCCTGGTAGCTCCATGCTTTCATAAGTGCTTTGCACCTCCCCTGCTCCACTCGTAATCTGTTGAGGGACTTCCAGGTTGCCATGGGATACAATTTCAGGGATAGACAGAGTTGACATTGACAAGCTTTTCCCATTGAGAGTAGGGAAGATTCAAACAAGAGGACATGACTTCAGAATTAAGGGACAGAAGTTTAGGGGTAACATGAGAGGGAACTTCTTTACTCAGAGAGTGGTAGCTGTGTGGAATGAGCTTCCAATGGAAGTGGTGGAGGCAGGTTTGATTTTATCATTTAAAAATAAATTGGACAGGTAAATGGATGGGAAAGGAATGGAGGGTTATGGTCTGAGTGCAGGTAGATGGGACTAGGGGAAAATAATTGTTCGGCACGGAATTGTAGGGCTGAGATGGCCTGTTTCCGTGCTGTAATTGTAATATGGTTATATGGTTATATGGTTATTACGGGGAAATGAAACAGTTTACATAGCAATAAAGAACCATTTTACATTAAAGAGCACAATTATATAAAATTTGTAGACAGCAACTCCCAATGAACAGTGAATGAGCAGTGAATTCATTTAACAGGTCGCTCCAAATTGTGTGGTGATCCGCTGCACTGCAGGCCCGTCAGATATGTGGACAACACTTCCACCATGTGGTGATGCCTTGCACTGCAGGCCTGGCCAATTTGTGATCAACACTCCTACCATATGGTGATCAGCTGCATTGCAGGTTCTGTTATGTGGACAACACTCACACCGTGTGATGATCCGCTGCACTTCAGGCCCATCTGATATGTGGAGAAAGTACTGGTTTGACTTGGCAGCAACAACAATTCTTCGCAATATCCTCATAAATCTTGTCTGCATACTTTTCAATGGTCTACAAACATTGGAGACAGATTGGATCAGCTCTTTGGGGAATTTTATACATCCTTACTCCAATCCACAGTAGACAAATTGTTCCAAGTCAATGAGTTCAATGTAAGATCATCCCTCACGTCCCTTCAGCCCAATATTCTACATTATCACTGGATCTGTTCCACATTGTGCTTCAATCATTTACAGTTCTCACTGATCAACATTGTACTGCAGATAGACAAAGTGCTGGAGTAACTCAGCGAGTCAGGCAGGATATCTGGAGGAAAAGGACTGGTGATATTTTGGGTAAGCATCCTTCTGTTCCATCCAAAGATCTGTTGTTTCTCCAGAGATGTTGCCCGGCCCACTGTGTTGCTCCAGCAATTTGTCTATCTTATGTATAAACCAGCATCCACAGATCTTTGTTTCTACATTTTACCTCACCCACATTCAATTTCAGTTGTTTTAAGGTTCGGGTACCATTGCTTTAGTAAAGGGACATCCTTTTATTCTAACACTGTGCCCCCTGGTCCAAGACTCTCCCACTAGTGGAAACATCCTTCTAGTTCTGAGATATAGCACAGAAACGCCACAATTCCAGTTGCACCAGAAAAAAACATTATAAGCCCTGGACATTTCAAATGACGAAATTGTTTGACGGAAATTGAAAGGAAAAGTCAGCACAATTAATCAAAGAAACAACACATTTCAAGAGAAAGCAATAATGTTCTCGCCTATCTCGTGCTCTGGATACATAGATCCACATCAGACACGAAGGGAACCCCCCTGTCTCTACCCTGAGCACAGATCACAAGGGGAGACTCCCTTGCTCTATCCTGACCACTGCTCCCAATAACAGCCCAGGACAGTTGCACTCAAACACTCCCACAACTCCCCCTTTTATACACAGGAGCTGACAATTTCCTATCAAACCTCAACATAGTCAGGAATTCCCTCTTCCAAATCATTATTATACATGGTAAACAGTTGCGGCCGCAGCATCGAGCCTTGTGGCACCCCACTCGCCACTGCTGTTCCTGTTTGCACTTTAATGTCTCGTGAACATATGCTGCACTGCCTCAATCACAAGGATGTTCTTCCTCAAATTAGCAGCCCAAAACTGTACAAAATACTCCATATATGGTCTCACCAGAGCCCTATACTTATTTGAATTTGGTGGCATTGCACCCTGCATGAAATTGTATGAAACGGCATTTGAATTTTGTGGCCTTATACCATGCATGAAATGGTATGTAACTGCATGTGAATTTGGCGTCCTTGCTCCCTGCATGAAATGGTATGAAAGAGCATTTGAATTTGGTGACCTTGCACCCTACTTGAAGTGATATGAAACTGCACTTGAGTTTGGTGGCCTTGCACCCTGCTTGAAATGGCATGAAACTGCACTTGAGTTTGGTGGCCTTGCACCCTGCTTGAAATGGCATGAAACTGCATTTGAATTTGGTGGCCTTGCACCCTGCTAGAAATGGTATGAAAGAGCATTTGAATTTGGTGGCCTTGCACCCTGCTTGAAATGGTATGAAACTGCATTTGAATTTGGTAGCCTTGAAACCTGCTTGAAGTGGCATGAAGATGCACTTGAATTTGGTGGCCTTGCACCTTGCTTGAAGTGGCATGAAACTGCACCTGAGTTTGGTGGCCTTGCACCTTGCTTGAAGTGGCATGAAACTGCACCTGAGTTTGGTGGCCTTGCACCCTGCTTGAAATGGCATGAAACTGCACTTGAGTTTGTTGGCCTTGCACCCTGCTTGAAATGGCATGAATCTTTATTTAAATTTGGTGGCCTTGCGTTGAAATGGTATGAAACCTCATTTGAATTTGGTAGCCTTGCGCCCTGCTTGAAGTGGTATGAGACTGCAATTGAATTTGGTGGCCTTGCAACCTGCTTGAAATAGTATGAAACTGCATTTGAGTTTGGTGGCCTTGCACCCTGTTTGAAATAATATGAAACAGCTTTTGAGTTTGCTGGCCTTGCACCCTGCTTTCATAGAAACATAGAAACATAGAAATTAGGTGCAGGAGTAGGCCATTCGGCCCTTCGAGCCTGCACCGCCATTCAATATGATCATGGCTGATCATCCAACTCAGTATCCCGTACCTGCCTTCTCTCCATACCCTCTGATCCCCTTAGCCACAAGGGCCACATCTAACTCCCTCTTAAATATAGCCAATGAACTGGCCTCGACTACCCTCTGTGGCAGAGAGTTCCAGAGATTCACCACTCTCTGTGTGAAAAAAGTTCTTCTCATCTCGGTTTTAAAGGATTTCCCCCTTATCCTTAAGCTGTGACCCCTTGTCCTGGACTTCCCCAACATCGGGAGCAATCTTCCTGCATCTAGCCTGTCCAACCCCTTAAGAATTTTGTAAGTTTCTATAAGATCCCCTCTCAATCTCCTAAATTCTAGAGAGTATAAACCAAGTCTATCCAGTCTTTCTTCATAAGACAGTCCTGACATCCCAGGAATCAGTCTGGTGAACCTTCCTTGCACTCCCTCTATGGCAATAATGTCCTTCCTCAGATTTGGAGACCAAAACTGTACGCAGTACTCCAGGTGTGGTCTCACCAAGACCCTGTACAACTGTAGTAGAACCTCCCTGCTCCTATACTCAAATCCTTTTGCTATGAAAGCTAACATACCATTCGCTTTCTTCACTGCCTGCTGCATTTGCATGCCTACTTTCAATGACTGGTGTACCATGACACCCAGGTCTCGCTGCATCTCCCCTTTTCCTAGTCGGCCACCATTTAGATAATAGTCTGCTTTCCTGGATAACCTCACATTTATCCACATTATACTGCATCTGCCAAACATTTGCCCACTCACCCAGCCTATCCAAGTCACCTTGCAGTCGCCTAGCATCCTCCTCACAGCTAACACTGCCCCCCAGCTTATTGTCATCCGCAAACTTGGAGATATTGCCTTCAATTCCCTCATCCAGATCATTAATATATATTGTGAATAGCTGGGGTCCCAGCACTGAGCCTTGCGGTACCCCATTAGTCACTGCCTGCCATTGTGAAAAGGACCCGTTTACTCCTACTCTTTGCTTCCTGTTTGCCAGCCAGTTCTCTATCCACATCAATACTGAACTCCCAATGCCGTGTGCTTTAAGTTTGTATACTAATCTCTTATGTGGGACCTTGTCGAAAGCCTTCTGGAAGTCCAGATACACCACATCCACTGGTTCTCCCCTATCCACGCTACTAGTTACATCCTCGAAAAATTCTATAAGATTCGTCAGACATGATTTACCTTTTGTAAATCCATGCTGACTTTGTCCAATGATTTCACCACTTTCCAAATGTGCTGATCTTTAATAACTGACTCTAGCAGTTTCCCCACTACCGATGTTAGACTAACTGGTCTGTAATTCCCCGTTTTCTCTCTCCCTCCCTTCTTAAAAAGTGGGGTTACGTTTGCTACCCGCCAATCCTCAGGAACCACTCCAGAATCTAAAGAGTTTTGAAAGATTATTACTAATGCATCCACTATTTCTGGAGCTACTTCCTTAAGTACTCTGGGATGCAGCCTATCTGGCCCTGGGGATTTATCGGCCTTTAATCCATTCAATTTACCCAACACCACTTCCTGGCTAACCTGGATTTCACTCAATTCCTCCAACTCCTTTGACCCGCGGTCCCCTGCTATTTCTGGCAGATTATTTATGTCTTCCTTAGTGAAGACGGAACCAAAGTAGTTATTCAATTGGTCCGCCATATCCTTGTTCCCCATGATCAACTCACCTGTTTCTGACTGCAAGGGACCTACATTTGTTTTAACTAATCTCTTTCTTTTCACATATCTATAAAAACTTTTGCAGTCAGTTTTTATGTTCCCTGCCAGTTTTCTTTCATACTCTATTTTTCCTTTCCTAATTAAGCCCTTTGTCCTCCTCTGCTGGTCTCTGAATTTCTCCCAGTCCTCCGGTATGCTGCTTTTTCTGGCTAATCTGTACGCATCATCCTTCGCTTTGATACTATCCCTGATTTCCCTTGTTATCCACGGATGCACTACCTTCCCTGATTTATTCTTTTGCCAAACTGGGATGAACAATTTTTGTAGTTCATCCATGCAGTCTTTAAATGTCTTCCATTGCATATCCACCGTCAACCCTTTTAGAATTAATTGCCAGTCAATCTTGGCCAATTCACGTCTCATACCCTCAAAGTTACCTTTCTTTAAGTTCAGAACCATTGTTTCTGAATTAACAATGTCACTCTCCATCCTAATGAAGAACTCAACCATATTATGGTCACTCTTGCCCAAGGGGGAACGTACAACAAGACTGCTAACTAACCCTTCCTCATTACTCAATACCCAGTCTAAAATAGCCTGCTCTCTCGTTGGTTCCTCTACATGTTGATTTAGATAACTATCCTGCATACATTCCAAGAAATCCTCTTCCTCAGCACCCCTGCCAATTTGATTCACCCAATCTATATGTAGATTGGTCACCCATTATAACTGTTTTGCCTTTGTCGCACGCATTTCTAATTTGCTGTTTGATACCATCTCCAAATTCACTACTACTGTTAGGTGGCCTGTACACAACACCCACCAGCGTTTTCTGCCCCTTAGTGTTTCGCAGCTCTACCCATACCGATTCCACATCCTCCAAACTAATGTCCTTCCTTTCCATTGCGTTAATCTCCTCTCTAATCAGCAACGCTACCCCACCTCCTTTTCCTTTCTCTCTATCCCTCCTGAATATTGAATATCCCTGGATGTTCAGCTCCCAGCGTTGGTCACCCTGGAGCCATGTCTCCGTGATCCCAACTATATCATAGTCATTAATAGCTATCTGCACATTCAACTCATTCAACTCATCCACCTTATTACGAATGCTCCTTGCATTGAGACACAAAGCCTTCAGGCTTGTTTTTTCAACACTCTTACCCCTTATACAATTATGTTGAAAAGTGGCCCTTTTTGATTTTTGCCCTGGTTTTGTCTGCCTGCCACTTTTACTTTTCACCTTGCTACCTATTGCTTCTACCTTCATTTTACACCCCTCTGTCTCTACGCTCACACATTTAAGAAACCCTTTCCCTTTAACTCCATCCTCCACTATCCCATTCGACACCCCACCCCCCTTATTCAGTTTAAAACCACCCGTGTAGCAGTGGCAAACCTGCCTGCCAGAATGCTGGTCCCACACCTGTTAAGATGCAATCCGTCCCTTTTGTACAGTTCCCCCTTACCCCAAAACAGATCCCAGTGATCTAAGAATCTAAATCCCTGCCCCGTGCACCAGTTCCTCAGCCACACGTTCAGGTCCCGTATCTCCCTGTTTCTGCTC
Organism: Amblyraja radiata; assembly: GCF_010909765.2. Lineage (NCBI taxonomy): Eukaryota > Metazoa > Chordata > Chondrichthyes > Rajiformes > Rajidae > Amblyraja > Amblyraja radiata. The sequence goes on from NC_045989.1 coordinate 869,826, forward strand.
TCGCCAGCATGAGGAACTGGAAGCAAACCAGAGATAACAACCCTTGAGGTCCTGCTTTTCAGCATTTTTCCGAGCTCTCTAAAGTCACGCTGCAGAATATTCATCCCCTTCTTTCCGACATCGTTTGTGCCGACATGCACTACCACTTCCGGATGTTCACCTTCGCCCTTGAGGATTTTCTGCACTCTGTCCATGACATCCTGGATCCTGGCACCAGGAAGGCAGCACACCATCCTCGCATCCCGTCTGTTGCTGCAGAAACCCCTGTCCGTACCTCTCACAATGGCGTCTCCCACTACAATGGCATTGCCTGCCTTAGGCCTTTTTGGTTTTGGCTCAACAGCCCTATTCGCATCGCAAACCAGTCCGCTGCTCAGTGTAAACACGTCTTCTGTCCCGACAGCTTCTAAGTGGGTGAACCTGTTCACAAGAGGTACAACACCCGGGGATGTTGGCATTCCATGCTTCCCTCCCTTTCTCACTGTCTCCCACCTTCTCTCTTCCAGTACCTTAGGTGTAACAATCGTACTGTAGGACTTGTCGAGGAACGACTCCGTTTCTCGGACAAACCGGAGGTCATCCACTTGCTTCTCCAGTTCCCCAACACGGCCCTTCAGGAGCTCTACCTGGATGCACTTCTCGCATTTGTAGCAGCCAGAGGCACCAGCGGTGTCCTTGACCTCCCACATACTGCAAGCATCACACTGAATCAGCTTGCCTGACATCTCCTTCTTGAAATGGTATGAAACCGAACCTGAATTTGATGGCCGTGCACCCTGCTTGAAGTGGCATGAAACCGCACTTGTATTTGGTGGCCTTGCACCCTGCTTGAAGTGGCATGAAACTGCACTTGAATTTGGTGGCCTTTCACCCTACTTGAAGTGGCATGAAACTGCACTTGAATTTGGTGGCCTTGCACTCTGCTTGAAGTGGCATGAAACTGCACTTGAATGTGGTAGCCTTGCAACCAGCTTGAAATGGCATGAAACTGCATTTGTGTTTGGTGGCCTTGCACACTGCTTGAAATGGTATGAAACTGCATTTGAATATAGTGGGCTTGCACCCTGCTTGATGGTTTGAAACTGCACTTGGTGGCCCTGCACCCTGTATGAAATGGTATGAACCTGCATATGAATTTGATGACCTTGCACCCTGCTTGAAATGGTATGAAACTGCATTTGAATTTGGTGGCCTTGCACCCTGCATGAAATGGTATTAAACTGCATTTAAATTTGGTGGCCTTGCACCCTGCTTGAAATGGTATGAAACCGCAATTGAATTTGGTTGCCTTGCACCCTACATAAAATGGCCTGAAACCACATTTGAATTTGGTGACCTTGCACCCTGCATGAAATGGTATGAAACTGCATATGAATTTGAATGCCTTGCACCCTGCATGAAATGGTATGAAACTGCATATGAATTTGGTGACCTTGCACCCTGCATGATATGGTATGAAACTGCATTTGAATTTGGTGGCCTTGCAACCTGCTCGACGGCTTGAAACTGCACTTGATGGCCCTGCACCCTGTATGAAATGGTATGAACCTGCATATGAATTTGATGACCTTGCACCCTGCTTGAAATGGTATGAAACTACATTTGAATTTGGTGGCCTTGCACCCTGCATGAAATGGTATTAAATTGCATTTGAATTTGGTGGCCTTGCACCCTGCTTGAAATGGTATGAAACTGCATTTGAGTTTGATGGCCTTGCAACCTGCTTGAAATGGTATGAATCTGCATTTGAGTTTAGTGGCCTTGCATCCTGCTTGAAATGATATGAAACTGCATTTGAATTTGGTGGACTTGCACCCTGCTCGAAATGGCATGAAACTGTATTTGAGTTTGGTGGCCTTGCACCCTACTTGAAATGGTATAGAAACATAGAAAATAGGCGCAGGAGGAGGCTTTTCAGCCCTTCGAGCCAATTCATGGCTGATTGTCCCCTATCAATAACCCGTGCCTGCCTTCTCCCCATATCCCTTGATTCCACTAGCCCGTAGAGCGCTATCTAACTCTCTCCTAAATACATCCAGTGACTTGGCCTCCACTGCCCTCTGTGGCAGGGAATGCCATAAATTCACAACTCTCTGGGTGAAAATGTTTTTTCTCACCTCAGTCTGGAAGTGTTTAGGTTGTGTTTATGTGGGGGGGGGGGGGGGGGTTTGAAAGGGGGCTTGCTGTCTCTCCCTTCGGGGGAATGCGACTTTTTTGTCGTATCCCCCTTCTCTGCCTCCGTCTGCGCTGAGGCCTAATGGCGGAGCTGGCGACCTCGAGACTCCGGAGGAAGCCAGTCAGGACTCACCCTGGGCTTGCTCCCGTGAGGGCGGCCCAGCTCGGGGCTGGAACGGTGCTCCCGTGAGGGGCTGTGATGCTCCCATGAGGGCAGCCTGGCGAGGGGCTGAGACTCTCCCGTGAGGGGCTGTGGCGCTCCCGTCGGAGCGGCCCATCCCGAGGGTGGAATGGCGCTCCCGTCGGAGCGGCCCAACTCGAGGGTGGAATGGCGCTCCCGTCGGAGCGGCCCAGCTCGAGGGAGGAACGGCACTCACGTGAGGGTGATCCGGCTCGGGGCTGGAACGGTGCTCGGGTGGCTGGGACGGCGTTCTGGCGGCGGTGACCTGAGGCCGAGGTTCAGCCGCGGGCCAGCGGCTGCGTCCGCTGGACTGGAGGGCGGCAGCTTCAACCACCCCGGGCCGCGGTGTATGAGCCGGCCCGTTTGCGGGGTTCGGTGAGCCGCGGGACTGTTTGTGCCATCGCCCGGTGGGGAATCGCCTCAGCGCAGAGGGAGAAGAGGAGGGAAGAGACTGCAGCCCTAAGATTTTTGCCTCCACCACAGTGAGGAGGTGCTTGGAGGATACACTGTGGTGGATGTTAATTTGTGTTTAGTGTTGTTTATTATTGTATGATTGTATGTATGACTGTAGGCACGAAATTTCGTTCAGACCGTAAGGTCTGAATGACAATAAAGGAATTCAATTCAATTCAATCAAAATGACATCCCCTTTATTCTAAAACTGTGGCCCCTGGTTCTGGACTCGCCCAACATTGGGAACATTTTTCCTGCATCTAGCTTGACCAGTCCTTTTATAATTATATATGTTTCTATAAGAACCCCCTCATCCTTCTAAACTCAAGTGAACACAAGCCTAGTCTTTTCAATCTTTCCTCATATGACAGTCCCGCCATCCCAGGGATCAATCTCGGGAACCTATACTGCACTGCCTCAATCACAAGACTGTCCTTCCTCAAATTACGAGACCAAAACTGTACACAATACTCTAGATGTGGTCTAACCAGAACCCTATGCAACTGAAGAAGAACCTCTTTACTCCTATACTGAAATCCTCTTGTTATAAAGGCCAACATTCCATTAGCTTTCTTCACTGCCTGCTGTACATGTAAGCCAACTTTCAGTGCAAGGATGCCCAGGTCTCGCTGCACCTCCTCCTGACCTAACCTAACCCCATTGAGATAATAATCTGCCCCCTTGTTTTTGCGGCCAAAGTGGATAACCACATCTTTATCTGTAATATATTGCATCTGCCACGCATCTGCCCACTCATTCAACCTGTCCAGGTCACCCTGCACCCTCGTAACATCCTCTTCACAGTTCACACTGCCACCCAGCTTTGTGTCATCCACAAACTTGCTAGTGTTGCTCCTAATTCCCTCTTCCAAATCATTAATATATATGATAAACAGTTGTGGCCCCAACACCGTGCTTTGCGGCAAACCACTCACCACTGCCTGCCAGTATGAAACGGCATTTGAGTTTGGTTGCCTTGCACCCTGCTTCAAATGTTATGAATGCATTTGAGTTTGGTGGCCTTGCACCCTGCTTAAAGTGGCATCAAACTGCACTTGAGTTTGGTGGCCTTGCACCCTGCTTGAAGAGGCATGAAACTGCACTTGAATTTGGTGGCCTTGCACCCTGTTTGAAATGGAATTAAAGTGCATTTGAATTTGGTGGCCTTGCACCCTGCTTGAAAAGGCATGAAACTGCATTTGAGCTTGGAGGCCTTGCACCCTGCTTGACATGGTATGAATCTGTATTTAAATTTGGTGGCCTTGCACCCTGCTTGGAATGGTATGAAACCGCATTTGAATTTGGTGGCCTTGCACCCGGCATGAAATGGCATGAAACCGCATTTGAATTTGGTGGCCTTGCACCCTGCATGAAATGGTATGAAACTGCATTTGAATTTGTTTGGCTTGCACCCTGCATGAAATGGTATGAAACTGCATTTGAATTTGTTGACCTTGCACCTGCATGACATGGTATGAAACTGCTTTTGAATTTGGTGGCCTTGCACCCTGCTCCAAATGGTATGAAACTGCACTTGAGTATGGTGGCCTTGCACCTTGCTTGAAGTGGCATCAAACTGCACTTGAGTTTGGTGGCCTTGCACCCTGCTTGAAGGGGCATTAAACTGCATTTGAATTTGGTGGCCTTGCAACCTGCTTGAAATGGTATGAAACTTTATTTGAGTTTGATGGCCTTGTACCCTGCTTCAAATGATATGAAACTGCATTTGAATTTGGTGGCCTTGGACCCGGCTTGAAATGGTATGAAACTGTATTTGAGTTTGCTGGCCTTTCACCCTGCTTGAAATGGTATGAAACTGTATTTGAGTTTGGTGGCCTTGCACCCTGCATGAAATCATATGATACTGTATTTGAATTTGGTGGCCTTGCAACCTGGTTGAAATGGTATGAAACTGCATTTGAGTTTGGTGGCCTTGTACCCTGCTTGAAATGGTTTGAAACTGCATTTGAGTTTGGTGACCTTGTACCCTGCTTCAAATGGCATGAAACTGCATTTGAGCTTGGTGGCCTTGCACCCTGCTTGACATGGTATGAATCTGTATTTAAATTTGGTGGCCTTGCACCCTGCTTGAAATGATATGAAACTGCATTTTTATTTGGTGGCCTTGCAACCTGCTTGAAATGGCATGAAACTGCAACTGGCCTTGCACCCTGTTTGAAGTGGCATCAAACCGCACTTGAGTTTGGTGGCCTAGCACCCTGCTTGAAGTGGCATTAATCTGCATTTGAATTTGGTGGCCTTGCACCCTGCTTGATATCGCATTAAATGGCATTTGAATTTAGTGGCCTTGCATCCTGCTAGAAATGGTATGAAACTGCATTTGAATTTGGTGGCCTTGCACCCTGCATGAAATCGTATGAAACTGCATTTTTATTTGGTGGCCTTGCAACCTGCTTGAAATGGTATGAAACTGCACTTGAGTTTGGTGGCCTTGTACCCTGCTTGAAATTATATGAAACTCCATTTGAATTTGGTGGCCTTGCACCCAACTTGAAATGGTATGAAACTGCATTTGAGTTTGCTGGCCTTGCACCCTGCTTGAAATGGTATGAAAGTGCATTAGAATTTGGTGGCCTTGCACCTTGCTTGAATTGGCATGAAACGACATTTGAATTTGGTGGCCTTGCACCCTGCTTGACATGGTATGAATCAGTATTTGAATTTGTTGGCCTTGCACCCTGCTTGACATGGTATGAATCTGTATTTGAATTTGTTGGCCTTGCACCCTGATTGAAATGGTATGAAACCGCATTTGAATTTGGAGGCCTTGCACCCTGCAACAAATGAACCACTTGAAACCACTTCCTGCATCTAGCCTGTCCAACGCCTTAAGAATTTTGTAAGTTTCTATAAGATTCCCTCTCAATTTTCTAAATTTTAGCGAGTACAAGCCGAGTCTATCCAGTCTTTCTTTATATGAAAATCCTGACATCCCAGGAATCAGTCTGATGAACCTTCTCTGTACTCCCCCATGGCAAAAATGTCTTTCCTCAGATTAATAGACCAAAACTGTACGCAATACTCCAGGTGTGGTCTGACCAAGACTCTTTACAACAGCAGTAGAACCTCCCTGCTCCTATACTCAAATCCTTTTGCTATGAATGCTAACATACCATTCGCTTTCTTCACTGCCTGCTGCACCTGCATGCCTACTTTCAATGACTGGTGTACCATGACACCCAGGTCTCATTGCATCTTCCCTTTTCCTAATCCGCCACCATTCAGATAATAGTCTACTTTCCTATTTTTGCCACCAAAGTGGATAACCTCACATTTATCCACATTATACTGCATCTGCCATGCATTTTCCCACTCACCCAGCATATCCAAGTCACTTTGCAGCCTCCTAGCATCCACCTGACAGCTAACACTGTCCCCAGCTTCGCGTCATCCGCAAACTTGGAGATGTTGCATTCAATTCCCACGTCCAAATCATTAATATATATTGTAAATAGCTGGGGTCCCAGCACTGAGCATTGCGGTACCCCACTAGTCACTGCCTGCCAATCTGAAAAGGACCCGTTAACTCCTACTCTTTGCTTCCTGTCTGCCAGCCAGTTGTCTATCCACATCAATACTGAACCCTCAATACCGTGTGCTTTATGTTTGTATACTAATCGCTTATGTGGGACCATGTCGAAAGCCTTCTGAAAGTCCAGCTATAACACATCCACTGGTCTCCCTTATCCACTCTACTAGTTACATCCTCGAAAAATTCTACAAGATTCATCAGACATGATTTACCTTTCAAGTGTTTTGAAAAATTATCACTAATGCATCCACTATTTCTGGGGCTACTTCCTTAAATAGTCTGGGATGCAGCCTATCTGGCCCTGGGGATTTATTGGCCGTTAATCCATTCAATTTACCTAACTTCACTTACCGACTAACCTGGATTTCACTCAGTTCCTCCATCTCATTTGACCCCCGGTCCCCTGCTATTTCCGGGCAGATTATTTATGTCTTCCTTAGTGAAGACAGAACCAAAGTAGTTATTCAATTGGTCTGCCCTGTCCATGTTTCCCATGATCAATTCACCTGTTTCTGACTGCAAGGGACCTACATTTGTTTTAACTAATCTTTTTCTCTTCACATATCTATAAAAAACTTTTGCAGTAAGTTTATATGTTCCCTGCCAGTTTTCTTTCTTAATCTATTTTATGTAAATGAGACCCATCGTGATTGAACATCTGTGAGGTGCCACTGTGACTCATGCAGCAGTTTGAATTTAACATTTCGTTATGTTTTGTGAACAATTTTATTCAAAATCTGGGGAAATAGAGAGCCAAATCTAGAGAGGAGTGAATTTCTGATATCATCTTAAATCCCTACGGAAATATGTAAAAATCTCCGCATTTTTGGATCTGGCTTTCGAGGAAATATGTTTCAAAGGCAAAATGACACACACACACACACACACTCACTCACTCACTCACTCATTCACTCACTCACTCACACACACACACACACACACACACACACACACACACACACACACACACACACACACACACACACACACACACACACACACACACACACACACACACACACACACACACTCACACACACACACACACACACACACACACACACACTCACACACTCACACACACACACACACACACACACACACACTCACACACACACACACACACACAGAGTTTTAATAGATACTAGACCAAGTGCAGACCCGCTGGGTCTGTTCCCCCCAACGCGTGATGGACAACAACATTCTGACTTGGCTGTTATGGCTCACGTGTCGGACGCAACAGCCGGCAAATTTAACTGCTAACGATACCACGTATTATCCAGCACCAACAACGTCACTACAATTATTTGACAGACTCATTTTAATTTAGTGAAACCATAGATTTGAGCAGAAGGCCCGAGAACCATTGGAGCGAGTGGAGGAGGGTCAGGGCTGTGAGTATTTAAATCGGGCGTGGGGCTTTCTTTCACAGAGGCCCGGGAACCATTGGAGCGAGTGGAGGAGGGTCAGGGCTGTGAGTATTTAAATCGGGCGCGGGGCTTTCTTTCACAGAGGCCCGGGAACCGTTGGAGCGAGTGGAGGAGGGTCAGGGCTGTGAGTATTTAAATCAGGCGCGGGGCTTGCTTTCACAGAGGCCCGGGAACCGTTGGAGCGAGTGGAGGAGGGTCAGGGCTGTGAGTATTTAAATCGAGCGTGGGGCTTTCTTTCACAGAGGCCCGGGAACCGTTGGAGCGAGTGGAGGAGGGTCAGGGCTGTGAGTATTTAAATCAGGCGCGGGGCTTGCTTTCACAGAGGCCCGGGAACCGTTGGAGCGAGTGGAGGAGGGTCAGGGCTGTGAGTATTTAAATCGAGCGTGGGGCTTTCTTTCACAGAGGCCCGGGAACCGTTGGAGCGAGTGGAGGAGGGTCAGGGCTTTTACCGAAATCTGTAACGTTCCACACTTCATAGGGAGGGTTCTGGTGGAAGCCGCTGATTGGTGGAAGCAGACAAGAGGAAGCAGCTGATTGGGTGCAACCTCAGGTTAGCATTTCTGCTTTCTGGTTAAAGGTACAGTGCTTTAGTAAAGGTACAGTGGGCTAAAGGTACAGTGCTTTTTGTTTATATAATAAAGGTACAGTTTAAAGGTCAAGAGGGAGCAGCTGTTGTGAGTCAGATACCTGCTGATTTCTCCCAGCAGTTTCTATTGTATTATACTTGTATCGGATCCAGGGTAAGGCGGGAGAATGACAGCCAGGGCGGTTTACTGTTCTGGATGTCAGATGTGGGAGGTCATGGTGTCGGATGGCCCTCCAGACGTCCACATCTGCACCAGGTGCATCGAGATGGGGCTCCTAAGGGACTGTATTAGGATCCTGGAGCAGCAGCTCGATGACCTCTGTCTGGTCAGGGTGAGTGATGAGGTCATAGAGAGGAGTTATAGGGAGGTGGTCACTCCAAAACCACGGGAGACAGACATGTGGGTCACGCTAAGGAAGGGCAAGGGGCAGAGGCAGGGACGAGTGAGTACTCCAATGTCGGTACACCTTGCAAATAAGTACTCCTGTTTGAGTACGGATGGGGGTGACAGCCTGCCCGGGGGTAGCAACAGCGGACGGGCCTCCAGCACAGAGACCGGTCCTATTGCACCGAAAGGTAGGGACAAAAAGAAGAGGGGAATAGTAATTGGGGACTCTATTGTTAGGCGGTCGGATAGGCGATTCTGTGGACGCAGTCGGGAGACCAGGATGGTGGTCTGCCTCCCTGGTGCCAAGGTCTCGGACGTGTCTCAATGCGTCCAAGATATCCTGAAATCAGAGGGAGAGGAGCCTGAGGTTGTGGTACATATAGGTACCAATGACATAGGTAAAAAAAGTGAAGAGGTCCTGAAGGGAGGATTTAGGGAGTTGGGAGGAGAGTTAAGGAAAAGGACCAAAAAGGTAACAATCTCAGGATTACTGCCTGTGCCACGTGACAGTGAGAGTAGGAATGGAGCGAGGTGGAGGATAAATGCGTGGCTGAAAGACTGGTGCAGAGGGCAGGGATTCAAGTTTCTGGATCATTGGGACTTCTTTTGGGGAAGGTGGGACCTGTACAGAAAGGATGGGTTGCACTTGAACCCGAGGGGGACCAATATCCTGGCGGGGAAATTTGCAAAGGTCACCGGGGAGACTTTAAACTAGAATGGTTGGGGCGAGGGACTCAAATAGAGAAAGCTAGTAGACAGAATGGGAGGCAGGAAGCAGAAAAGGGAAGCACTCGGACACAAGAGGTGAAAGAAAAAAAAGGAAATAAACAGAGAATAAGAGGCGGGGGGTTTCTTAAATGTGCATATTTTAATGCTAAGAGCATTGTAAGAAAGGTGAATGAGCTTAGAGTCTGGATAGACACCTGGAAGTATGATGTTGTGACGATCAGTGAAACATGGTTGCAGGAGGGCTGTGATTGGAAACTAAATATTCCAGGATTTTGTTGCTTCAGGTGTGATAGAATTGGAGGGGCAAGAGGTGGAGGTGTTGCATTGCTAGTCAGGGAAGATATTACAGCAGTATTTGGGTGGAACTGAGAAGTGGGAATGGTGTAGCAACACTTATAGGGGTGTATTATAGACCGCCAAATGGGGATCGAGAATTGGAAGAGCAAATATGTAAGGAGATAGCAGATATTAGTAGTAAGCACAAGGTAGTGATTGTGGGAGATTTCAACTTTTCACACATAGACTGGGAAACACATTCTGTAAATGGGCTGGATGGTTTGGAGTTTGTAAAATGTGTGCAGGATAGTTTTTTGCAGCAATACATAGAGGTACCTACTAGAGGAGGGGCAGTGCTGGACCTCCTGATAGGAAATGAGACAGGACAGGTGGCGGAGGTATGCGTTGGGGAGCACTTCAGGCCCAGTGATCACAATACCATTAGTTTCAATATAATTATGGAGAGGGTCAGAACTGCACCTAGGGTTGAGATTTTTGATTGGAGAAAGGCTAACTTTGATGAGATGTGAAATGATTTAAAAGGAGTGAAATGGGACATTTTGTTTTATAATAATAATAATAATAAATTTTATTTAATGGGCGCCTTTCATACATCTCAAGGACACCTTACATAGTAATCGGAATAAAACATATAATCGGAATAAAACAAGTAATTAAAGACATCACAGTGACACAAATTAAAAACAGAATTCAATCCAAAAACAGAAAATCAAAAACACAGTGTGAAAAGAGAGCAGCGGCAGCCAAAGCGCGCCAGCGTCCACTCTCTCTTCACGGCAGCCATCTTGGACACAGACCTACAGGACTACAATTTGACAAAAAAATCATCCCCCCACAGTGGATAGCACTGTGGAGGAAGGCACAATGTCCAGTCCCCACCCCATGTTCACCCCAAAGTCAGGCCTATTGAGGCCACCGCAATTGCCTGTACGGAGGCCCGATGTCCCTGGCCGTTCTCACCGGGTGGTCTTGCCCCGGCGTCGGGAGAGTCCTTTCGGCGGCTGGGCCACTTGGAACGGCCGCTTCTTGGTTGGAGCCCGCGGCTGCCGAAGCCGACAAGGCCGCGCCGTTTGGCGCTCCCAGGCTCCAGATGAAAAAGTCGGCGCCCGCTCTCCGCACTGCCGCCTTGCCGCCTCTACGCACGCCGTCTCTCAGCACGCCGCCTCTCCGCTCCGCAAACCCGCAGCCCGGAGATGTTGCTCACGGCGGTCCAGCTCGCCAGAGCTCCAGCGCGGCGACCCAGGCAAGGCATCGCCCGCTCCGCTCCGCTCCGCTCCGCTCCAGCGCTCCAACGCTGTGCCGCCACCCAGGCCGAGGTGCTGGGTGGTTCCCGCCAAGAAACGGCGCTCCAAGCCCGCTGGTAGGCCACGAGGACGGGTCGTCGGGCAGCCCGGAAAAAAGGCTGCCACACCGACCAGGTAGGGACCTATAAATAAAGTAACACCTACCCCCCCACATTAAAAGACCATATCCCCAACAAACAAAAAAACAGGACTCACTAAAAACTAAAAAAAAACGAATTTAAGACGGACGGCTGCTGGCTAGCAGCCGTTCACCAAGATGGCTCCTCCTCCTCATGGGAAGGATGTAGAAGAGAAATGGAGGACATTTAAAGGGGACATTTTAAGAGTACAGAATCTTTATGTTCCTGTTCGGTTGAAAGGAAACAGTAAAAATTGGAAAGAGCCCTGGTTTTCAAGGGGAATTGGACATCTTGTTCGGAAAAAGAGGGAGATCTACAATAATTATAGGCAGCATGAAGTAAAGGAGGTGCTTGAGGAGTATAAGGAATGTAAAAAGAATCTTAAGAAAGAAATTAGAAAAGCTAAAAGAAAACATGAGGTTGCTTTGGCTAGTAAGGTGAAAGTAAATCCAAAAGGTTTCTACAGCTATATTAATAGCAAAAGGATAACGAGGGATAAAATTGGTCCATTGGAGAGACAGAGTGGACAGCTATCTGCAGAGCCAAAAGAGATGGGGGAGATATTGAACAATATCTTTTCTTCGGTATTCACCAAGGAGAAGGATATTGAATTATGTGAGGTAAGGGAAACAAGTAGTGTAGCTATGGAAACTATGAGATTCAAAGAAGAGGAAGTACTGACACTTTTGAGAAATATAAAAGTGGGTAAGTCTCCAGGTCCGGACAGGATATTCCCTAGGACATTGAGGGAAGTTAGTGTAGAAATAGCACGGGCTATGACAGAAATATTTCAAATGTCATTAGGATTGGCGTACTGCGCATGTTGTACCATTGTTTAAAAAAGGGTCTAAGAGTAAACCTAGCAATTATAGACCTGTTAGTTTGACGTCAGTGGTGGGCAAATTAATGGAAAGGATACTTAGAGATAATATATGTACATCAATGATCTGGATGATGGTGTGGTAAATTGGATTAGTAAGTTTGCAGATTATACTAAGATAGGTGGGGTTGTGGATAATGAAGTAGATTTTCAAAGTCTACAGAGAGATGTATGCCAGTTGGAAGAGCGGGCTGAAAGATGGCAGATGGAGTTTAATGCTGATAAGTGTGAGGTGCTACATCTTGGCAGGACAAATCAAAATAGTACGTACATGGTAAATGGTAGGGAATTGAAGAATGCAGGTGAACAGAGGGATCTGGGAATAACTGTGCACAGTTTCCTGAAAGTGGAATCTCATGTAGATAGGGTGGTAAAGAAAGCTTTTGGTGTGCTGGCCTTTATAAACAGAGCATTGAGTATAGAAGTTGGGATGTAATGTTAAAATTGTACAAGGCATTGGTGAGGCCAATTCTGGAGTATGGTGTACAATTTTGGTCGCCTAATTATAGGAAGGATGTCAACAAAATAGAGAGAGTACAGAGGAGATTTACTAGAATGTTGCCTGGGTTTCAGCAACTAAGTTACTTGTTGAACAAGTTAGGGCTTTATTCTTTAGAGCGCAGAAGGTTAAGGGGGGACTCGATAGAGGTCTTTAAAATGATGAGAGGGATAGACAGAGTTGACGTGGATAAGCTTTTCCCACTGAGAGTAGGGAAGATTCAAACAAGGGGACATGACTTGAGAATTAAGGGACAGAAGTTTAGGGGTAACATGAGGGGGAACTTCTTTACTCAGAGAGTGGGGGCTGTGTGGAATGAGCTTCCAGTGAAGGTGGTGGAGGCAGGTTCGTTTTTATCAATTAAAAATAAATTGGATAGTTATATGGACGGGAAAGGAATGGAGGGTTATGGTCTGAGCGCAGGTATATGGGACTAGGGGAGAATACGTGTTCGGCATGGACTAGAAGGGTCGAGATGGCCTGTTTCCGTGCTGTAATTGTTATATGGTTATATGGTTATATGGTTATATGGTGAGAAAGGGAGCGAAACATGGAATGCAAACGTCCCCGGGTGTTGTACCTCTTGTGAACAGGTTCACCCACTTAGAAACTGTTGGGGCAGAAGACGTTATCACACTGAGCGGCGGACTGGCTTTCGAAGCAAAAAGGGCTGTTGAGCCAAAACCAAAGAGGTCAATGTCAGGCAACGCCATTGTAGTTGGAGACTCCATTGTGAGAGGTACGGACAGGGGTTTCTGCGGCGACAGACAGGATTCGAGGATGGTTGCTGCCTTCCTGGTGCCAGGATCCATGATGTCACGGACAGAGTGCAGAAACTCCTCAAGGGCGATGGCGAACAGCCAGAAGTGGTAGTGCATGTCGGCACAAACGATGTTGGAGAGAAGGGGATGAATATTCTGCAGCGTGACTTTAGAGAGCTCAGAAAAATGCTGAAAAGCAGGACCTCCAGGGTTGTTATCTCCGGTTTGCTTTCAGTCCCTCGTGCTGGCGAGAGCAGGAACAGGGAGATACGGGACCTGAATGTGTGGCTGAGGAACTGGTGCAGGGGGCAGGGATTTAGATTCTTAGATCACTGGGATCTGTTTTGGAGTAAGGGGGAACTGTACAAAAGGGACGGATTGCATCTTAACATTCTGGGACCAGCATTCTGGCGGGCAGGTTTGCCACTGCTACACGGGTGGTTTTAAACTGACTAAGGGGGGGGGGGGGGGGGGAGGTGTCAAATTGGATAGTCAAGGACGGAGTTAAAGGGAAAGAGAGTAAACGGATGGTTAATGACCCCCAGAATTAACGGGAAAGGAAGCTCACAAAGGGTTAGGAGCATATGGCCAAGTGTAATAGGGATTGATGTGAATGGTGAGATGCGTAAGGAATTAAAAGTATTGTATATGAATGTGCAAAGTATAAGAAGTAATGTAGATGAGCTTGAGGCTCAGTTAGAGGTTGGTAGATATGACATTGTGGGGATTACTGAGACGTGGCTGCAGGAGGATCGGGCTTGGGAACTTAATATTCAGGGTTATACATCCTATAGAAAGGACAGGCAGGTGGGCAGAGGAGGGGGTGTAGCTCTGCTGGTGAGGGAATTAATTCAGTCTTTTCCGAGGGAAGACATAGGGACTGACGAGGTAGAGTCACTGTGGATTGAGTTGAGGAATTGTAAAGGCAAGAAGACACTAATTGGTGTTATTTACAGACCCCCAAATAGTAGCCCAAATGTAGGGTGTAAGTTGCAGCAGAGGTTAAAACTGGCATGTAACAAAGGTAATGCCACTGTGGTGATGGGGGATTTCAATATGCAGGTAGACTGGGAAAATCAGGTTGGTTCAGGACACCAAGAAAGAGAGTTTGTAGAATGCCTTTGAGATAGATTCTTGGAGCAGCTTGTAACGGACCCGACCAGAGAAAAGGCAATTCTGGATTTAGTGTTGTTCAATGAACAAGATATGATAAGAGAACTCGAGGTAAAGGAATCGCTTGGAGGTAGTGATCATAATATGATTAGTTTTAATCTGCAATTTGAGAAGGAGAAGGTTAAATCGGAAGTGTCAGTGATGCAGTTGAACAAAGGGGACTATGAAGGCATGAGAAGGGAGCTGGCCAAGGTAGACTGGAAAGGGATCCTAGCAGGAATGACAGTGGAACAGCAATGGCAGGAATTTCTGGGCATAATCCGGAAGACGTAGGATTATTTCATTCCAAGAAGGAAGAAAGATTCTAAGGGGAGTAGGAGGCAACCGTGGCTGACAAGAGAAGTTAGGGATAGAATAAAACTAAAAGAAAAGATGTATAACACAGCAAAGAGTAGCTGGAAGCCAGATGATTGGGAAACGTTCATAGAACAACAGAAAGAAACAAAACAGGCAAAACGGGCTGAAAAGATGAAGTACGAAGGGAAGCTGGCCAGGAATATAAAGAAGGACAGTAAAAGCTTCTTTAGCTATGTTAAGGGAAAAAGAATAGCAAAGTCAAATGTGGGTCCCTTGAAGGCAGACACGGGTGAAATTATTATGGGCAACAAGGAAATGGCAGAAGAGTTGAATAGGTACTTCAGATCTGTCTTCACTAAGGAAGAAACAAACAATCTCCCAGGTGTACTGGAGGACAGAGGATCTAAGAGGGTAGAGGAACTGAAATAAATTTCCATTAGGCGAGAAATAGTATTGGGTAGGCTAAAGGGACTGAAGGATGATAAATCTCCTGGACCTGATGGTCTGCATCCCAGGGTCCTCAGGGAGGTGGCTCTAGACATAGTGGACGCATTGGTGATCATTTTCCAATGTTCAATAGATTCAGGATCAGTTCATGTGGATTGGAGGATAGCTAATGTTATCCCACTTTTCAAGAAAGGAGCGAGAGAGAAAATGGGGAATTACAGACCAGTTAGCCTGACTTCGGTGGTGGGAAAGATGCTGGAGTCAATTATTAAAGAGGTAATAGTGGTACATTTGGATAGCAGTAAAAGGATTAGTCCAAGTCAACATGGATTTTTGAAAGGGAAATCATGCGTGACTAATCTTCTGGAATTTTTTGAAGATGTGACAAGTAAAATGGATGAAGTGGTGCCAGTGGATGTAGTGTATCTAGACGTTCAGAAAGCCTTTGATAAGGTCCCGCACGGGAGACTGGTGACTAAAATTAGACCACATGGTATTGAGGTGCTGACATATATAGAAAATTGGTTGGCAGACCGGAAGCAAAGAGTAGGAGTGAACGGGTCCTTTTCAGAAAGGCAGGCAGTGGCGAGTTGAGTGCTGCAAGGCTCGGTGTTGGGGCCGCAACTGATTACCATATATATTAATGATTTGGAAGAGGGAATTAGGAGCAACACTAGCAAGTTTGCGGATGACACAATGCTGGGTGGCAGTGTGAGCTGTGAAGAGGATGTTAGGAGGTTGCAGGGTGACCTGGACAGGTTGAGTGAGTGGGCAGATGCGTGGCAGATGCAGTATAATATAGATAAATGTGAGGTTATCCATTTTGGCGGCAAAAACAAGGGGGTAGATTATTATCTCAATGGGGTTAGGTTAGGTAAGGGGGAGGTGCAGTGAGACCTGGGCGTCCTTGTACACCAGTCACTGAAAGTTGGCTTACAGGTTCAGCAGGCAGTGAAGAAAGCTAATGGAACGTTGGCCTTCATAACAAGAGGATTTCAGTATAGGAGCAAAGAGGTTCTTCTGCAGTTGTATAGGGCTCTGGTGAGACCATATCTGGAGTATTGTGTACAGTTTTGGTCTCCTAATTTGAGGAAGGACATCCTTGTGATTGAAGCAGTGCAGCGTCGGTTCACGAGATTGATCCCTGGGATGGCGGGGCTGTCATATGAGGAAAGATTGAAAAGACTAGGCTTGTATTCACTGAAGTTTAGAAGGATGAGGGGTGATCTTATAGAAACATAAAATTATAAAAGGACTGGACAAGCTAGATGCAGGAAAAATGTTCCCAATGTTGGGTGAGTCCAGAACCAGGGACCACAGTCTTAGAATAAATGTGAGGTCATTTAAGATTGAGGTGAGAAAAAAAGTTTTCACCCAGAGAGTTGTGAATTTATGTAATTCCGTGACACAGAGGGCAGTGGAAGCCAAGTCACTGGATGGATTTAAGAGACAGTGAGATAGAGCTCTAGGGGCTAGTGGAGTCAAGGGATATTGGGAGAAGGCAGGCACGGGTTATTGATAGGGAACGATCAGCCATGATCATAATGAATGGCGGTGCTGGCTCGAATGGCCTCCTCCTGCACCTATTTTCTATGTTTTGATGAAACTGGAGCACCCAGAAAAAAACCCATAGAGGTCATAGGGAGAATGCACAAACTCTGTAGACAACACGCGCAGTCAGGATTGAACCTGTGGCTCTTGCGTTGTAAAGCAGCAACTCTACCGCTGTGCTGCTGTGCCGCCCATTGTGGGTGGAGTATTCTCCAGACCCATATATAGCAATGGCCAGTGCTGCCATTTGTCACTCTGTCTATTTCCATTCCTGTCACAGGACAAAGTTCTGAAGGTCCCCAAAACCACGCTGAACATGAATCAACTTCATGAAGATATTAATGCAAACTGCTAGGTGGAAGATTCCATATATGCGAATGTATAATTGGATCAGGAACAGGAAGCACATGCTCTGGGAATGGCACAGGAGAGGACTGCTTGGAATTCCAACATCTTCAGAGAAACCACATGAATTAGCGGCACAAATCAATCCCCAGGATCTCCATGCACTCATCTCCCATTCCTTTGTCCCATATTTCCCTTTTGTCCCCTCTAGCCTCTTCCACTAATATCCCTCCCTCTGGCTTGACATTTCACTCCTCTCCTTATCTGACACGACCCAAAACATTGACTATCCATTCCCTCCAGAGATGCTGCCTGACCCGCTGAGCTACTTCAGCATATCTTCTTTGCTTCAGTTTCGAGCATTTTCAGTTTCTTGTGTCTCCATTACAAAATCAAACTCCATCTTGTGCATATATAATGATTTCAGCTCAACTGTCTTCTGTGGTAGACCACATCATAGGTTCAGCAATTGTATGGTGAAGAAATGTCTCTGCACCACAGTCTAAAATTGCCTATCCTGTATCCTGAGACTATGACTCCTGGTTCTGGACAGCCCACCATCAGAAACGTCCTTCCGGCATCTGATCTGTTCAATATCATCGGAATTTTATAGTTTCAATTAGATTCTCTCTCATTCTTCTAAATTCCAGCGAATATAAACCCATTCTCTCTTCAATTATCATTCTTATTACAAATTGTTAACAGCAAAGCACTTTAATTAATTATCTGGATAAATAAATATATATAGGAATGTTTGTGTGCTCTCTTGATAATAATAATAATAATAATAATAATAATAATAATAATAATAATAATAATAATAATAATAGTAATATTTTTTATTGTCATTGCACATATGGAAAGGAAGGACATTAGTTTGGAGGATGTGGAATCGGTATGGGTAGAGCTGCGAAACACTAAGGGGCAGAAAACGCTGGTGGGTGTTGTGTACAGGCCACCTAACAGTAGTAGTGAAGTTGGAGATGGTATCAAACAGGAAATTAGAAATGCGTGCGACAAAGGCAAAACCGTTATAATTGGTGACTTCAATCTACATATAGATTGGGTGAATTAAATTGGCAGGGGTGCTGAGGAAGAGGATTTCTTGGAATGTATGCGGGATAGTTATCTAAATCAACATGTAGAGGAACCAACGAGAGAGCAGGCTATTTTAGACTGGGTATTGAGTAATGAGGAAGGGTTAGTTAGCAGTCTTGTTGTACGTGCCCCCTTGGGCAAGAGTGACCATAATATGGTTGAGTTCTTCATTAGGATGGAGAGTGACATTGTTAATTCAGAAACAATGGTTCTGAACTTAAAGAAAGGTAACTTTGAGGGTATGAGACGTGAATTGGCCAAGATTGACTGGCAATTAATTCTAAAAGGGTTGACGGTGGATATGCAATGGAAGACATTTAAAGACTGCATGGATGAACTACAAAAATTGTTCATCCCAGTTTGGCAAAAGAATAAATCAGGGAAGGTAGTGCATCCGTGGATAACAAGGGAAATCAGGGATAGTATCAAAGCGAAGGATGATGCGTACAAATTAGCCAGAAAAAGCAGCATACCAGAGGACTGGGAGAAATTCAGAGACCAGCAGAGGAGGACAAAGGGCTTAATTAGGAAAGGAAAAATAGATTATGAAAGAAAACTGGCAGGGAACATAAAAACTGACTGCAAAAGGTTTTATAGATATGTGAAAAGAAAGAGATTAGTTAAAACAAATGTAGGTCCCTTGCAGTCAGAAACAGGTGAGTTGATCATGGGGAACAAGGATATGGCGGACCAATTGAATAACTACTTTGGTTCCGTCTTCACTAAGGAAGACATAAATAATCTGCCGGAAATAGCAGGGGACCGCGGGTCAAAGGAGTTGGAGGAATTGAGTGAAAACCAGGTTAGCCGGGAAGTGGTGTTGGGTAAATTGAATGGATTAAAGGCCGATAAATCCCCAGGGCCAGATAGGCTGCATCCCAGAGTACTTAAGGAAGTAGCTCCAGAAATAGTGGATGCATTAGTAATAATCTTTCAAAACTCTTTAGATTCTGGAGTAGTTCCTGAGGATTGGCGGGTAGCAAACGTAACCCCACTTTTTAAGAAGGGAGGGAGAGAGAAAACAGGGAATTACAGACCAGTTAGTCTAACATCGGTAGTGGGGAAACTGCTAGTCAGTTATTAAAGATGGGATAGCAGCACATTTGGAAAGTGGTGAAATCATTGGACAAAGTCAGCATGGATTTACAAAAGGTAAATCATGTCTGATGAAACTTATAGAATTTTTCGAGGATGTAACTAGTAGCGTGGATAGGGGAGAACCAGTGGATGTGGTGTATCTGGACTTCCAGAAGGCTTTCGACAAGGTCCCACATAAGAGATTAGTATACAAACTTAAAGCACACGGCATTGGGGGTTCAGTATTGATGTGGATAGAGAACTGGCTGGCAAACAGGAAGCAAAGAGTAGGAGTAAACGGGTCCTTTTCACAATGGCAGGCAGTGACTAGTGGGGTACCGGAAGGCTCAGTGCTGGGACCCCAGCTATTTACAATATATATTAATGATCTGGATGAGGGAATTGAAGGCAATATCTCCAAGTTTGCGGATGACATTAAGCTGGGGGGCAGTGTTAGCTGTGAGGAGGATGCTAGGAGACTGCAAGGTGACTTGGATAGGCTGGGTGAATGGGCAAATGTTTGGCAGATGCAGTATAATGTGGATAAATGTGAGGTTATCCATTTTGGTGGCAAAAACAGGAAAGCAGACTATTATCTAAATGGTGGCCGACTAGGAAAAGGGGAGATGCAGCGAGACCTGGGTGTCATGGTACACCAGTCATTGAAAGTAGGCAGGCTAGATGCAGGAAGATTGCTCCCGATGTTGGGGAAGTCCAGGACAAGGGGTCACAGCTTAAGGATAAGGGGGAAATCCTTTAAAACCGAGATGAGAAGAACTTTTTTCACACAGAGAGTGGTGAATCTCTGGAACTCTCTGCCACAGAGGGTAGTCGAGGCCAGTTCATTGGCTATATTTAAGAGGGAGTTAGATGTGGCCCTTGTGGCTAAGGGGATCAGAGGGTATGGAGAGAAGGCAGGTACGGGATACTGAGTTGGATGATCAGCCATGATCATATTGAATGGCGGTGCAGGCTTGAAGGGCCGAATGGCCTACTCCTGCACCTAATTTCTATGTTTCTATGTTTCTACTATGCACCCCTTGAAAAGGTACTGCTGTGGGTTTGTCATAGGGCCCACAGTGACCCGACTCCATCTCCTGGAGTCTGTCACGTTGGAGCAAATGTCATAACTTAAACAACTAATAAAATTTTGATACCCAGAGAAACATGATTTATAAAAAAGACCAGTAAATCAGTAAAACAGTAAAGTGCAAATAGATCTGTGCTGGGTCGATGTGCGACGTGACCATCCGAGGGAGACAGTTCATGGGGGTGGGGGCACTCAGCAGGGCCGGTTCAGAGCAGCTATAGCTCTGGGGATGAATCTGTTCCTGAGTCTGGAGGTGCGGGCATAGAAGACCTTGTAACGTCTGCCGGTAGTTCTCTGACATTGGAGCAAAAATGGTTCAAGGTAGTGCATGAGGTGGTCCATAGTATTCCATTGCTGAGGTAGGATTAGGGGCAGTTCAAGAAACTCATGGTTAAAGGAAAGATGTTCTTAAACATGTAATCAGGGTAAGTGTAGTGGGACCTCAGGCTTCTGTACATCCTGCCCAAGGGTAGCAGCAAGAAGTGGACATGATGATGGGAATTCTTGATGATAGATGCTGCCTTCCTGAGGCAGATATCAGGTAATCTTGCAGGTGATGGCATTTCAGCAAATGTCTAGCTGATGGGATCCTTGTTTGTTTATGAAATAGAAAATATCGACACAGCTCTGCTGAAGACTACAAGAACTTGTAGAACGTTGTGGAAGTTGACCCGTCACACTAGCCTCCTCCCACATCGACTCCACCCATAGTTCACGTGGCCTCAGGAAATGAACCAGCATAATCAAGGACCATTCACACCTTGTTTATTCTATTCTTTCCCCTGCAACCACAGAGGATGCAACGCCTTTCCCTGTCCATGTACCTCTTCCCTTGACTACGTCCAAGGACCCTGACAGTCTTTTCAGGTGAGGCAGAGTTTCATTAGCACCTCCTCCAACCTCTTCTACTGCATCCGCTGTTGCAGGTGTGGACTCCTATTTATCGGCGAGACCAAGGCAGGCTCAGTGATCATTTGGCTGAACATCTCCGTTCAGTCAGCTTAAACTTACCTGATCTCCCAGTTGCTAAATACTTAATCTCCCCCTCCCATTCCCATATTGACTTTTCTGTTCTGGGCCTCCTCCATTGCAATGTGGAGGAACAGTACCTCATATTTCGCTTGGGCAGCTTACACCCCAGCTGTACGAATATTGACCTCTAACTTCAAGTAACCCTTGCTTTGCCTCTCTCCATCCCTCCTCCTTCCTAATTCTCCAATCAGTCTGACTGTCGCTCTGATTACATTTTATCTCTGTATGCCTCATTATTACCTTCTCATGTAATTCCGATCCTAAACTTACCCCCTTTAGTCTGGTTCAGTCAAACACCGAATACGAGCACTGGAAATCCAACTTTCTTTATAGTGCACCATACCAGTACAAATACAATACCTGTTCCAATACTGCGGGACCGATCCTTGTCTCTACTCACTTGAGCCCAACAGCCACGTGCAAATAGAAACACCCCAGAAGATCGACCCACCCCAATGTGTTCCCCACTCTTTTATAGCCTTACAGATCCTTGGCGTGAAAATACATGGGGGGGCAACCTCTACAAGACAATTATCGATACGGGCTGTAAAATACATTGAATGACTGTTCCCTATCCCAATCATACAATAGCATATAATATAGTTTCAACACAAAGCACTTAGGGGGAAACGCTTCTGTTAAGTAAAGAAACATTATCCCCAGGTAAAATAAACATCTTTGGTGAGGCCCCTCTCCTGGACCAATTATAATTAGCAGTGAGAAGACTCTGGAACATAATTGCATTCCATCATTTCCCCAACCAATCCCAAGCATGCATTTGCAACAGGACCTAGCTCCTTCTGAAAAATCTCATACATTTTAACAATTACAGGCCATCTGGACATCAACCTCTATTCAACACCTTTGCAGGCCAGATACATTCTGGAGCCATGTACACCTCATGGTTCTGCAGCTTTTTGTAAAAGATGCCAAGCAGGTTTTACAGATCTTTTAAACAGACATCCTCCATCTTGTCAAGTACCCAAAATGTCTGATATTAACATTCCCTTTTTTTTATCACATATGATAACATACAAAGTAAAATGACAATGGTTCTCGTTATACAATTTGACAATGATAGTGATGTCATTGTGTCAGAACTCTAAGTAACTTCCCAAGTTTTCATGGGCATAGTTTCAAAGATTTCTGACTGACGAGTCTCCATCTCCCTAGTTTATATGGGCAGGAATCCTCTTTCTCCATCACGTCAGCTTGATGTACTCTTGACTCTCGATGGGTATGATGTTCTTATACTTAAGAAATTCCTTGAAGAAAACAAGTTAGCAGCTAAAACTCTTCCACCAATACTTTTGCAATGGTGAAGGTGGATCCACACATTCCTTCCTTCTACCTTAACAGCAGTCGTGGTCGTCAGGAGAACCGGATAAGGTCCCTCTCACTGACCATCCAAACCTTTCCTTACCCAATTCCTCACCGTCATAAAATCACCAGGCTTGACCTTAATGGAAGAAACCAAGGGAGGTATTTCACTGTGTACTGCTCGCACCCTAAAATCCAAATCTCTTAGTGGCAGAGTCAAGGTCAGAACATAGTTGGTTATCTCTGTAGTCATGTGATGGAAATTGAAAACCTTTGGGGTATTTTGTTTCCACGGGGTTCTTAAGGGACGTCCATATTCAGCTGGGCCTAGTCTTGATTTCCCCGCAGGAGTGACACATACCTGAAACAAAGCTATAGGGAGTAATTTAATCCAACTTTAATTTAGCCAATTTAATTTTTTGGGCCCGATTTGCCCTTTCGACTAGTCCAGCAGACTGTGGTCGATAAGCACAGTGCAGTTGTTGCTGGATGCCCAGCTGTTCGCAGAATTCTTTATTAATGTGCCCAATGAAATGAGGACCATTGTCAGAGCTAAACTGAATTGGAATAGCGAATCTGGGAATAATTTCTCGCATAAGCACCTTGAAAACAGTAGACACTTTGTTATCAAGTGTTGGGTAGGCCTCAATCCATTTGCTGAATACATCAACAATCACAAGTACATGCCTGTATCCTTGGCACTTCTCTGGCTCGATATAATCCATTTGAAGAGTTTCAAAGGGACCCATGGACAAAGGTGTTCTCCCATCCTCGCGACCCACTCCATTCCCACGATTATATTTCTGACAAATAATACAGCAACTACTGACTTTATGGGCCTAAGTCTGTAATCTTGGATGCCACCAAGTAGCGGAAAGAGCATCACCAATTGCTCTGGCACCACAGTGAGTCGCAAAATGCATACACCCCACAACCCAAACTGCAAAAGGACCTGGCATACAAGTCTGCCCTGCCAGAGTGACCAACAATCCTCACATGCACTCTATTGTACATTCAAGCAGTTTCCATAATCTTATATCCCCTATATATCCTCCTGCAACTGAATGGTTTCCTGGATGGTTGGCATTGGCTTTTCTGAGGGATACTTGTTACATGGAGTTACATAGAGCTCCTACGCAGTTTAATGACTTATTAGTACAGTGTCTGCCTTCTGTTATGGTACAAATGATTAAAGTTGATCTGGAATAGGTAAACAAAGCAGCAGACGGTATGCGACGTGCCGTATGTGCACACTGGCCAAAGGCTAAAAGCGAAAATAACCCAGCGCAGCCTGTGATGGTTCAGCATGAATATGTGGTACAATCTGATAATGAGGGAGCAGAGGGAGACTGTACAGCCTCCTCTAAACCACTCCGCCATCTGTTATCAGAACCAAGGGCCACCACAACGGGGTACTAATCGCCTGTACAATAGAGGACCACCCCGTGATAGACAAGATCGTCGTTT
The DNA here is from genome assembly GCF_010909765.2 of Amblyraja radiata. Classification (NCBI taxonomy): domain Eukaryota; kingdom Metazoa; phylum Chordata; class Chondrichthyes; order Rajiformes; family Rajidae; genus Amblyraja; species Amblyraja radiata. The sequence continues at coordinate 894,078 of NC_045989.1, forward strand.
TAACGATGAGCACCGTACTCCCCGCCCAGACCGAGACAGTATTGTCTGCTTTAAATGTGGGGGAATTGGACACATGAAACGGGAATGCCCAAGTGGTTCCAGCGATAGAAATCAGCGATTGGAATCCTGTGAACTCACCTATAGCACCAAGGACCCATTCCACAGCCAAGATTGATGGTCCCCAGGCAATTCTCGAGCCATGTTCCCCGTTATTGCCAGGGAGGGAGGGGAACCAATGCTAAACATTTTCTGATTGTCACTGCTGCCACCTTTTCCACCCTAGATAAAGAAGTGGTTGATCAATACCACTTTCCTGTGTCTGTCTCCTCTACACATCTATCGGGGTTAGATGGTAAAACCTGCAGCTATCCGCTGTCCTCACTCCTTCAGGTCCAAGCAATGAATCGATGTTGTACTATCTCATTCTCAGTCACTACTGGCATCAACTGCTGCCCACCAGGCCCGTGACCTGCTACAAAGTTTATCCATCACCATCTCCTGTACAAATGAGGGCATAGAGTTACAAGAGGAGGGTCATATATCACACATTATGGCCCTGAGAACTGGAATGTTACCACAATGGTGGGCAATTGACTTGCAGCCAATCGCATTATTTCAAAAGATGCCCAACCCTCATGTCACTCTATGCTGTGACCCCACTGGTGTAAATACTGAAGACGAAGAATATTACGCCGACCTTTTAGATGAATTGGCCTCAGTCACTATTTTTGGCCACGTAGATGGACCCCGTGGAACGGCCCTTCTGGCCGAAATTTTACCTTCCTTATGGCGACATAAACCATTTGTCATCCCACATGTGACTATTGCTGTAAATGAGGGACATACTGCTAAAGAAGTGGGAAGTTTAGCCTACACCTTATACAACAAGGTAGATCCGACGTGTCTCGATGAAGAGTAAATTTTCCCTGAAGGCTCTATTATGTTCTGGTCAGTCACAAATACCTCAACAGGACAGATTGCAGGGCTGCCAACTCTCACGCTTTGAGCGTGAGACTCACGCATTTCAGCCAATTCTCACGCCCTCACGCTGAAGACAGAATTCTCACGGACTTCAGTCCCTGCACAGCAAAGATCCTATTGCGGAGCTATAGGATCTTTGCTGCACAGTTTGACTCTTTGCGCCACATGACAGCGATCTGCACGGATTGGGGAAGAGCGTCGGTCCCGCGCAGTGGGTGTCAGCGCTTTTGTGCGCCGTCTGCGAGCTCTGCGCTTCCGGCTGCCGCGGCAACCTCGCTCCCTCCCTCCCTCCAGCCCTTCAACTCACACGCCAGCGCCAGCTCCGCCAATCCACGCTACACCGTGCCCGCCAGACACGGGGGCGGCCGGGGACACAGTTGGGCGGCCGGGGAAAGAGAGGGAGGGGAGAAAGAGAGAGAGAGAAAGAAAAAAAGGGAGGGATGGAGGCAAAGAGAGACGGGGAGGGAATGTAGTAAGGGATTGAAGGAAGGGAAGGAGAAAGGGAGAAAGAGGATGCGTGAGGAAAAAGAGGGAGGGTGAGGAAAGAGGGGGAGGGGAGGAAAGAGAGGGAGGGAACGGAGGATGGAGGGGGGGAAGGAAGGGTGTGTGTGTGTCTGTTTCCCTGTGTGTGTCTCCTTATGTGTGTGTGTGTGTGTGTGTGTGTCTCCCTGTGTGTGTGTGTCTGTGTCTCCCTGTGTGTGTGTGTGTGTATCCCTGTGTGTGTGTGTGTCCCTGTGTGTGTGTGTCTGTGTCTCCCTGTGTGTGTGTGTGTCTGTGTCCCTGTGTGTGTGTGTCTGTGTCTCCCTGTGTGTGTGTGTGTCTCCCCGTGTGTGTGTCTCCCTGTCTCCCTGTGTGTGTCTGTCTGTCTCCCTGTGTGTGTGTGTCTGTCTGTCTCCCTGTGTGTGTGTGTGTCTGTCTGTCTCCCTGTGTGTGTGTGTCTCCCTGTGTGTGTGTGTGTGTCCGTCTTCTTGTGTGTGTGTGTGTCTCCTTGTGTGTGTGTGTGTGTGTCTCCTTGTGTGTGTGTGTGTGTGTGTGTGTGTGTGTGTCTCCCTGTGTGTGTGTGTCTGTCTCCCTGTGTGTGTGTGTGTGTGTATCCCTGTGTGTGTGTGTGTGTGTGTCCCTGTGTGTGTGTGTCTGTGTCTCCCTGTGTGTGTGTCTGTGTCCCTGTGTGTGTGTGTCTGTGTCTCCCTGTGTGTGTGTGTGTGTCTCCCCGTGTGTGTGTCTCCCTGTCTTCCTGTGTGTGTCTGTCTGTCTCCCTGTGTGTGTGTGTCTGTCTGTCTCCCTGTGTGTGTGTGTGTCTGTCTGTCTCCCTGTGTGTGTGTGTGTGTCTGTCTCCCTGTGTGTGTCTGTCTGTTCCCGTGTGTGTGTGTCTCCCTGTGTGTGTGTGTGTGTCCGTCTTCTTGTGTGTGTGTGTGTGTCTACCTGTGTGTATGTGTCTGTCTCCCTGTGTTTGTGTGTCTGTTTCCCTGTGTGTGTGTGTGTCTGTCTCCCTGTGTGTGTGTGTGTCCCTGTGTGTGTGTGTGTGTCTTCCTTTGTGTATGTGTCTCCCTGTGTGTGTGTGTGTCTGTCTGTCTCCCTGTGTGTGTGTGTGTGTCTGTCTGTCTGTCTGTCCGTCTGTCTGTGTGTGTGTGTCTGTCTCCCTGTGTGTGTCTGTCTCCCTGTGTGTATGTGTCTGTCTCCCTGTGTGTGTCTGTCTCCCTGTGTGTATGTGTCTGTCTCCCTGTGTGTGTGTGTGTGTGTGTGTGTGTGTCTGTCCCCCTGTGTGTGTGTGTGTCTGTCTCCCTGTGTGAGTGTGTCTGTCTCCCTGTGTGTGTGTGTGTGTGTCTGTTTCCCTGTGTCTGTGTGTGTCTGTCTGTCTCCCTGTGTGTGTGTGTGTGTCTGTCTCCCTGTGTGTGTGTGTCTGCCTCCCTGTGTGTGTGTGTGTCTGTCTCCCTGTGTGTGTGTGTCTGTCTCCCTGTGTGTGTGTGTCTGTCTCCCTGTGTTTGTGTGTCTGTCTCCCTGTGTGTGTGTGTGTGTCTGTCTCCCTGTGTGTGTGTGTGACTTCCTTTCTGTATGTGTCTCCCTGTGCGTCTGTTGTCACATCCTGGCCTTAGACAGGGCTGCCAACTCTCATGCTTTACGCGTGAGAGTCACGCATTTCAGCCAATTCTCACGCTGATGACAGAATTCTCACGCTGTCTTCAGTCCCTGCACAGTTTGTCATTTTGCGCCACATCACAGCGATCTGTGCAGTTTGGGGAAGCGTAGCGACCGAGGGGGGGAGGGTGTGGGAGGTGGTGTTCCCCCTCCCATAGTAGTCTCCGGAGGCGGAACCAATGCCCCCACTCACCCGGTCCGCTCCTGGCTCCGGGCCGGGGTTAAAACTCCATGGGGTGTGGACAGAGCGGTCGACGGACATAGAACCGCCGGAGGTGAGGGTGGGAGGTGCGTGCCGTGCCTCATGGAGGAAGGGGGAAGGGGGTTGGTACTGGTAGTTTGATAGCCCTTCTTTAAACTAGTGCTTGAATCACATATCCTGGGAAAAATACTATGCATTCACCTGATATTCCCCTCGTGGTTTTTACTCACCTCTAAAACAATTTTTGCTTTATTTTGAACTTTCAGCACCCGCAGATATTTGAGCGTGAGAAATTTTATGATCAGCGTGAGAGCATGAGAATTTTGTGAAATGCGTGAGTCTCACGCTCAATGCGTGAGAGTTGGAAGTCCTGCTAATAATGCAAACATTTTATGCAAGTTCCAATTGATTGGACAAAAATCACTTATTACTGTTTTATAACAGTTAAGTTACTTTAAGACCATTTCAGATATGATGGCACAGAACAATCAATTAACAAATTAAAGCAAACTAAAAAGAAATGACATGTTCCCTTTCCTGACTCGACCTCATAAGTACTTTAACGCTGTTAACAGAGCAAAGGGATATTAATCTCAAGAATCAAAATGGGGAAAGTGGGGGCAATTTTGCTTAAATGGTCATTCTAAGCCCATTCAGATCTTCAGAGTCAGAGTTATACAACATGTACGTGGCTGGCCCAATTTGTTCATAATGATCAAGTTGGAATTCTGCGTGCCCAGGGACTGGCTGCCATTCCCAGTTCAGCTCGCGTCCCAGGGACTGGCTGCAGTTCTCAGGTCGGCTCGCCTGCCCCCACCCTGCGAAAACGAATTGAAAAAAAACGTGGTTTTTCGGGTTACGGGTCGGATTCAGCCCGTGTGCCGTAGGTTGCCGAACCCTGTCCTAGATGTTTGGCCTCATTGTGGTCCTTCCCATGTTTTACAACTGATTCACCTGGTTAGTTTTAGCTCCGGCTGCTTCATGTTGTTGGCAGCTGCACATCCAACCAAGAAAGAAGAGAAGAGAAGAGATGCAACGTCACTCACAGCCGCCAACTGACGCGCTTCCCCAGACCGCACAGATCATCACGATCATGGCGCAAAAAGACAAACTGTGCAGGGACTGAAGACAGCGTGATAATTCTGTCATCAGCGTGAGAATTGGCTGAAATGAGTGACATCACGCTCAAAGCGTGAGAGTTGGTAGCCCTGTCTAAGGCCAGGATGTGACAACAGACACACAGGGAGACACATACACAAAGGAAGACACACACACACACACACAGGGAGACAGACACACACACACACACACACACACACACACACACACACACACACAGGGAGACAGATACACACACACACACAGGGAGACAGACACACACACACACACACACACACACACATAGGGAGACAGACACACACACACAGGGAGACAGACACACACACACACACACAGGGAGACAGACACACACACACACACAGGGAGACAGACACACACACACACACACACACACACACACACAGGGAGACACACACACACACACACACACAGGGAGACAGACACACACACACACACAGGGAGACAGACACACACACACACACACACACACACAGGGAGACAGACACACACACACACACACACACACACACACACACACACACAGGGAGACAGGCACACACACACACACACACACACACACACAGGGAGACAGACACACACACACACACACGGAGACAGACACACACACACACACACACACACAGGGAGACAGACACACACACACAGGGAGACAGACACACACACACGGAGACAGACACACACACACACACAGGGAGACAGACACACACACACAGGGAGACAGACACACACACACACACAGGGACACACACACACACAGGGACACACACACACACACAGGGACACACACATACACACACACAGGGATACACACACACACAGGGAGACAGACACACACACACAGGGAGACAGACACACACACACAGGGACACACACACACACACACACAGGGATACACACACAAACACACACAGGGAGACAGACACACACATACAGGGAGACAGACACACACACACACAGGGAGACACACACAGGGAGGCACACACACAGACAAGGAGACACACACAGGGAAACAGACCCACACACACCTTTGCTTCCCCCCCCCCGCTCCCTCCCTCTTTCCACCCCTTCCTCCCTCCTCCCTCTTTCTCCCCCCCCCATCCCTCCCTATTTCCTCCCACTCCCTCTTTTTCCTCCCCTCCCTCTCTTTCCTCACCCTCCCTCTTTTTCCTCATGCTTCCTCTTTCTCCCCTTTCTCCTTCCCTTCCTTCAATCCCTAACTACATTCCCTCCCTCTGTCTCTCTTTGCCTCCATCCCTCCCTTGTTTTCTTTTTCTCTCTTTCTCTTTCTCCCCTCCCTCTCTTTCCCGGGCCGCCCAATGGGGAGTCTGACGGGCACGGTGTAGCGTGGATTGGCGGCGCTGGCGCTGGCGCTGCCGCTGCCGTGTGAGTTGAAGGGCAGGAGGGAGCGAGGTTGCAACGGCAGCCGGAAGCGCAGCGCTCGCAGATGGCGCACAAATGCGCTGACACATGCTGCCCGGGACCGACGCGCTTCCACAATCCATGCCGATCGTTGTCATGTGACGCAAAGAGACAAACTGTTCAGCAAAGACCCTGTGGCTCCGCCATAGGATCTTTGCTGTGCAGGGACTGAAGTCAGCGTGAGAATTCTGTCTTCAGCGTGAGGGCGTGAGAATTGGCTGAAATGCGTGAGTGTCTCGCTCAAAGCGTGAGAGTTGGCAGCCCTGCTAATACATACTTGCATTTCTACCACTGTTCAGTTATTAATCCCGTTACCTTTTTACAAGACGTACCTACACACATGATTGATATGCCTCATGAATGTTTGGCCTATAATGACGCCTTTAGTCTCGAACATAGCAGGTACACTACATCCAATGGCTCTCCCTTGTCTATTTTCCTAGTTACATCTTCAAAAAATTCTAGAAGATTAGTCAAGCATGATTTCCCCTTCGTAAATCCATGCTGACTCAGACCGATCCTGTTACTGCTATCCAAATGTTCGGCTATCTCATCTTTTATAATTGACTCTTCCCCACCACCGATGTCAGGCTAACTGGTCTATAATTCCCTGTTTTCTCTCTCCCGTCTTTCTTAAAAAGTGGGATAACATTAGCTACCCTCCAATCCACAGGAACTGATCCTGAGTCTATAGAACATTGGAAAATTATCACCAATGCGTCCACGGTTTCCATAGCCACTTCCTTACGTACCCTGGGATGCAAACCATCTGGCCCTGGGAATTTATCAGCCTTCAGTCCCATCAGTCTATCCAACACCATTTCCTGCCTAATGTAGATTTCCTTCAGTTCCTCTGTCACCCCAGATCCTCTGGCCACTACTATATCAGAAATATTGTTTGTGTCCTCCTTAGTGAAGACAGATCCAAAGTACCTGTTCAACTCATCTGCCATTTCCTTGCTCCCCATAATAAATTCACCTTTTTCGGTCTTCAAGGGTCCAACTTTGGTCTTTTTTTCCTCTTCACATACCTAAAGAAGCTTTTACTATCCTGCAAAAGTGTTCATTATTATCAGTTCCCTGACCCCACTAACTGAACCATGGGAGATGAATGTGTATCTTAAAGCAATCCATGCATATGCACGACGTTTCACCCCTACGGATCAGTCCTGCTGGGTATGCACAGCTAAGCCACAAAATGGGAAAGGAGGGATTCCCCTGGTCCCTATCCCATTGAATATCACTGAAAAATATGCCTTAGTGTTTTTCTTCCTCTGTTAATAGAACAATTCAACGGAATAACAGGGATGGTTCCCCAAAGTACAACAACTTTAGGAGATGGTATATCCCACCTTTTAAGGAGGATTGGAAAATTAATGTACAAAAAGGGGCACAACTTCCACGATTAAAGATAATGGAAGTTCCCCAGAATCCAGTTAATGCCACCTGTCACTGTTACCATAAAGGTACAGGGGTTTTCCTGGGAAACAGTTCATGCACCATGATGGATGCCAGTGCTACCTCTGGCCCAACCCGACCTGTTAACGGTACCTATTTTCTATGTGGATCACGGGCCTATCCATGGTTACCAGGGACGCCACATAACGATGGAAATATGGTAAGACGGGTGTATGGCCCCCATCATTGGACAGGATGCTGTTACCTTGCTTATGTGGTCCCTGCTATATGCCACTTTAACTAATAACAGACCATCCCACATTTAAAATCCTCGCACCTAGATCTTGGTTTACAAAACGGTATCTCTCCCCAGGTGAGAGTGTTGGGATGACAATGCCCCCCTGGTATGGGATAATTCGAAATGTGCTAATGATCGACCATCTTAGTGGCTATTGGAGGAATTGGCTAATAATACAGCAGTGTGCGGACGTGGTGCCGACGGACGAGAGGTCGAAGCAAAGATTTTGAAGCCAAAGAACCGAATGGAAACGAAGCCGAAACGCCTACTAACCGAAAGGGCGGGACGCCTAAATGCAAACTAACCGAAAGGATGGGATGCCTAAAACCAACGAATCAAAAAGCTGCGTCAGTGACTGTGGGACGCTCCCGCTGGAAAAGACAGACGGAGAGGGAAAGAAGGGGGGAGAGAGAGAAGGGGGAGACGGGAGCGTGGGGGTTCTTGTCTCTGCCTCAGCGACAAGAAACATTTGGTTCTTTGGCTTCGACATCTTTGCTTCGGCCTCTCGTCCGTTGGCGCCACGTCCAGGTACCAATGCAGCAGCTGCCCTTATGGGAACACAGGCCCAGATCGGGTCACTGACAGCTGAAATGGTTGCCGTGAGGATGGTGGTGCTACAGAATCGAATGGCCTTAGATTTTATTCTGGCCGAGAAAGGGGACACCTGTGCTATAATTGGGCAAGAATGCTGTACCTATATTCCCGACGAATCCTCCAACAGAATGACCTGGCAGCCCGTATAAGAAAAGAAATAACCGAGATCCAGGGTGAGGGGGAGAAACTGGTTGAGGATCAAAACAAGGGTATGTGGAGCTGTTTTACTGGAGGGTCTCCATGGTGCCTTGTGTGGCATTATGGAACTACTATTTTGATAATTATAATCATCATTTTACTGCTTTATTCCTGTGCACCAAGTACTTGCAAATGTATGGCTTCCAGCTGCATCATTTGATATATTGATTAAGTTTAATCAAAATGGAGGAATGTAAGATTTAAAGCGATAGCCACCATTTAATTTAGCTTATTTTAGTTATTTTAGCTGTGACCGCTATGGATGTGTAATGGATGCTAGTTTCATTTTAAAACTGACTTCTGCAGTAATTCTGTAAAGCGAATAAAGCGACCTCCACTGTGTCTGCGAGAACTAAGATAAGAGCCGTTCACACATTCTAATACTGATACTAATGTCCTGCAGTAGGGTTGTTACAATATTGGTGAGGCCAATTCTGGAGTATGGTGTACTATTTTGGTCGCCTAATTATAGGAAGGATGTCAACAAAATAGAGAGAGTACAGAGGAGATTTACTAGTAAGATTAAACGAGAACTTACCAGTTTGAAGTTTGATCTTTATTTTATGAGGAGTAACGTTGAGGGATTACGTGAAGAACCCGCCAGGATGCATGCATGTCAATCTTCAAAGCAGCGGTGTGAAATCACAGATAACAGCAAATGAACTGAACATAGTAAGATTAGAGAAATAGGACAGCAGTTGAACTTTATGATCGAGGGTGGGCGTGGAGGGCACGTAATCCCTCAATGTTACTCCTCATAAAATAAAGATCAAACTTCAAACTGGTAAGTTCTCGTTTAATCTTACTATTTTACCTCGGAGTCACGTGAGTGACTACGTGAAGATTTTAAAGCTCTGTGATTTCATGCCTTGGAAACGAGTCCAGGCGCCATACACAGCATAAGTGGGCCAATGATGAGTGAACATTAATATAGCATTCAGACATGACATAGATATAGACATGTTGATGCTATTAATGAACAATAGTGGGAATCGTAACCTCTCTCAACCTGGAGGAAGTATGGACCATACCTAACATAGAGTTGGCAAATACCCCAGATCTGGCCATGGGTTTATTCTGAATATTTGTACAGTTTGACCATCCTGCAGCAGCTAGGATCTGGTCCATAAGCCTGCTGCTGAGGTATAGCGGTCCTGGTAGAGTGGGACCCAATTTCAATGTACACTCCTGTATATGCCAGAACCATTTGTAGTGATTCCTTCTAACGAGGTTTTATGTAACTAACAATATTGCTAGTCAGAGTCTATGAGGCTCTTAGGGACCTTGACATACTGGTGTAGATGCGTGATACCAGGGCCACATCCCCGACCTCTACCTCCGCTACATCGACGACTGCTTTGGTGCCACCTCCTGCACCCGCACACAACTGACTGAATTCATCCACTTCACCACTAACTTCCATCCGGCACTCAAATACACCTGGACCATTTCCGACACTTCCCTACCATTCCTTGACCTCACTATCTCCATTGCAGGTGATAGACTTCTGACCGACATCCACTATAAACCCACTGACTCCCATAGCTATCTGGACTACACTTCTTCCCACCCTGCTTCCTGTAAGGGCTCCATCCCCTACTCCCAATTCCTCCGTCTACGCCGCATCTGCTCCACGGATGAGGCGTTCCACACCAGGACATCTGAAATGTCCTCATTATTCAGGGAACGGGGGTTCCCCTCCTCCACCATAGATGAGGTTCGCACCAGGGTCTCTTCCATACCCCGCAACACTGCTCTCCCTCCCCATCCCCCCACTCGCAACAAGGTCAGAGTCCCCCTAGTCCTCACCTTTCACCCCACCAGCCGTCACATACAAAAAGTAATCCTCTGTCAGTTTCGCCACCTCCAACGTGACCCCACCACTCGCCACATCTTCCCATCTCCCCCCATATCTGCCTTCCACAAAGACCGCTCCCTCCATAACTCCCTTGTCAATTCTTCCCTTCCCTCTCGTACCACCCCCTCCCCGGGCACTTTACCTTGCAACCGCAAGAGATGCAACACTTGTCCCTTTACCTCCCCCCTCGACTCTGTTCAAGGACCCAAGCAGTCGTACCAGGCGCGACAGAGGTTTACCTGCATCTCCTCCAACCTCATCTATTGCATCCGCTGCTCTAGATGTCAGCAGATCTATATCGGTGAGACCAAGCGGAGGTTGGGCGATCGTTTCGCCGAACACCTCCGCTCGGTCCGCAATAACCAAGCTGACCTCCCGGTGGCTCAGCACTTCAACTCCCCCTCCCACTCCGTCTCCGACCTCTCTGTCCTGGGTCTCCTCCATGGCCACAGCGAGCAGCACCGGAAATTGGAGGAACAGCACCTCATATTCCGCTTGGGGAGTCTGCATCCTGGGGGCATGAACATCGAATTCTCCCAATTTTGTTAGTCCTTGCTATGTCCTCCCCTTCCCAGTCCCCCTGCAGTCTCCTCCCATCCACCAGCCTTCGGGCTCCTCCTCCTTTTTCCTTTCTTGTCCCCGCCCCCCCACCCCCGATCAGTCTGAAGAAGGGTTTTGGCCCGAAACATTGCCTATTTCCTTCGCTCCATAGATGCTGCTGCACCCGCTGAGTTTCTCCAGCTTTTTTGTGTACCTTCGATTTTCCCGCATCTGCAGTTCCTTCTTAAACACCTATTTGCTAAAGAGTTGATGGTGGCTTCTCAGGCAGGAATAAACCAGAAAACGTTACATGGGCTGATCTTGTTGGACCCACCCAATCCACATTGTTAACCTCAGGAAATGGTTTTTGGTAAAGACACGGGGATAGAGACATGACTTTTGTTGAATCTAATGAAACCACAATCTCCATCTCAGGGAAAGGCAGCTGTGTGTTTGTGTTCTGGTTGAACAGGAAAGACTGCAATTAAAGTGTGTGATTGAACAGAGTGTTGTTGCACTGCTGTTCAAGAATGCAGACCACCATTGCTCCATATAAGAACAAAGGATGTCACATCAATAGACGTACAGGAGTAGGCCATTCGGCCCTTCGAGCCAGCACTGCCATTCAATGAGATTATGGCTGATCATCCCCAATCAGTACCCCATTCCTGCCTTCTCCCCATATCCCCTGACTCTGCTATCTAGCTCTCTCCTGAAAGTATCGAGAGAACCGGCCTCCACCGCCCGTCTGAGGCAGAGAATTCCACCGAATCAAAACTCACTGTGTGAAAAAGTGTTTCTTCATCTCCGTTCTAAATAGCTTACCCTTTATTCTTAAATTGTGGCCCCTGGTTCTGGACTCCCCCACTATCAGGAACATGTTTCCTGCCTCTAGCGTGTCCAAACCCTTAATAATAGTAAGATTAAACGAGAACTTATCAGTTTGAAGTTTGATCTTTATTTTATGAGGAGTTACGATGAGCGATTACGTGAAGAAGGCCGTCAAGGCGCATGCGCGTCGATCTTCAAAGCAGCAGCATAAAATCACAGATACCAGTTGTTGAACTAAAATAGTAAGATTAGAGCTGACTAGAACTTTGAGAAAGATCTTTATGTTACGAGGGTTGGGAATGGAGGGCACTTCAAACTGGTAAATTCTCGTTTAATCTTACTATTTTACTTCGGAGTCACGTGAGTGACTATGTGAAGACTGAAGCTCTGTGATTTCATGCTGTGGAAAAACAAATCCATGCGTCACACACTGCATTAGTTGACCAGGATGAGTTAAAATAATTAATGCACTCAAACATGACATAGATAAAAATGCTGATGTTTTAATAATCAAAGAAAACAATAGTGACCCCTCTCACCCAGGGGGAAACTATAAAGCAGAATCTAAAACAGAATTAGCAAACATCCCCGGTCTGGCAATAGGTTTGTTGTAAAACCTCTGGTACGTCAGTTCATTCGACCATCCTGCAGCCGCTAGAATGTGGTCGAGAGGGACGTCCATATCCCATGCTGCTGATGTAGATGCAGCCCTGGTGGAATGAGGTTTAAAAGTGTCAGTGTCCACTCCTGCATATGTCAGCGCCTGTTTTATCCATCTTGAGATGGTCTGCACTGTAACCTTCCTATGAGGTTTAGTGTAGCTGATAAATAAGGATAGTTCCGAGCTTCTGAGGTTCTTAGTGATTTTAATGTATTGTAACATGTGAGATACCACACACAACGGTTGATCTACGGGGTAAGCCATAAAATTTAATTTGAGCCTCGACATCCCTGGTCTGCTCTGCTTTAATAGATCATGAACAAAAAATGTGATGTTGTCAACAGTTGTAACCATGCTGTCCAGTCTAAGTTTATTTAACGTCTGGACCCGTTGCGCTGAGACCAGCGCCATGAGCATGACTACCTTAAGTGTGAGATTAGAGAGAGAAAGGGATGAAGCTGGTGCCCACTGACAGAGCAGTGTGAGGACCATGCACACATCCCATATCTGTGAATATCTGGGCCCAGAAGGAGTAGAGTTAAAAATGCCCTTCATAAATCTAGTTATTAAGGGATGAGATCCGACAGTGTGGTTCCTTGACCCCACCATAAATAAGATGACAACGCTCACCTAGCACTATTAATGGAACTATAACTGAGATGCTGATCATAAAAAAAAGTGTAGAAAGGAACTCCAAAACATCCGTAATGGAAGCCATGTTATAAGAGATATTCGATAGGGAGCAGTACATCTCCCATTTTCTTATATGAGAGAAGTACTGTTTCTGCGTGCTCTTCCTCCAGGCCGCAGCGATCACATCTACCGCACAATCTGAAAGTCCGAGCCCCAGGAACGGTCTCCTCGGAATCTGCAAACCAACAAATTTATTCGGTCATGAAGAGGATGGCACAGGATGTACCAGCAGCTTTTTGCTTTTGGGAACAACCATAAATGGCTGTGTAATCATAGCTAGGATGAGTGGGAACCAATGTTGTGTAGGCCAGTCTGGTACTACCAATATGCCAGATGCAGAGTCTTGCTTGATCTTCGCCAAGCATCGACTGATGAAGCAAAATGGGGGACAAACATACAAGAACTTCCCACCCCAGCATAGTGAGAAGGCATCTACTGCTGCTGCCCCCTGGATCTGGTTCCCATGAAACGTAATTTGGTAACTGATGAATTAGTCTGGAAGCAAACAGATCAACGGTACACCATACTGAACGACAATATCAATAACCACTTCATGATTCAACATCCACTCTTTGTTGTCATTGAATTCTCGTGACCTGTTGTCCGCCACCATGTTATATCTACCTGGTAAGTAGTTAGCTGAAAGCCAGATGTTTCTCGCAATACACCAGTGCCAAATGTGGTTTGACAATTTATCACAGAATACAGACTTACTTCCACCCATGTGATCAATACCATTAGTTTCAATATAATTATGGAGAGGGACAAAACTGGACCTAGGGTTGAGATTTTTGATTGGAGAAAGGCTAACTTTGAGGAGATGCGAAAGGATTTAAAAGGAGTAAATTGGGACAGTTTGTTTTATGGGAAAGATGTGGAAGAGAAATGGAGTACATTTAAAGGTGAAATTTTAAGAGTACAGAATCTTTATGTCCCTGTTCGGTTGAAAGGAAATCGTAAAAATTGTAAAGAGCCATGGTTTTCAAGGGAAATTGGACACTTGGTTCGGAAAAAGAGGGAGATCTACAAGAGTTATAGGCAGCATGGAGTAAATGAGGTGCTTGAGGAATATAAAGAATGTAAAAATAATCTTAAGAAAGAAATTAGAAAAGCTAAAAGAAGATATGAGGTTGCTTTGGCAAGTAAGGTAAAAGTAAATCCGAAGGGTTTCTACCGCTATATTAATAGCAAAAGGATAACGAGGGATAAAATTGGTCCATTAGAGAGTCAGAGTGGCCAACTATCTGCAGAGCCAAAAGAGATGGGGGAGATATTGAACAGTTTCTTTTCTTCGGTATTCACCAAGGAGAAGGATATTGAATTATGTGAGGTAAGGGAAACAAGTAGAGTAGCTATGGAAACTAAGAGGATCAAAGAAGAGGAAGTACTGACACTTTTGAGAAATATAAAAGTGGATAAGTCTCCAGGTCCGGACAGGGTATTCCCTAGGACATTGAGGGAAGTTAGTGTAGAAATAGCAGGGGCTATGGCAGAAATATTTCAAATGTCATTAGAAACGGGAATAGTGCCGGAGGATTGGCGTACTGCGCATGTTGTTCCATTGTTTAAAAAGGGGTCTAAGAGTAAACCTAGCAATTATAGACCTGTTAGTTTGACGTCAGTGGTGGGCAAATTAATGGAAAGAATACTTAGAGATAATATATATAAGCATCTGGATAAACAGGGTCTGATTAGGAACAGTCAACATGGATTTGTGCCTGGAAGGTCATGTTTAACTAATCTTCTTGAATTTTTTGAAGATGTTACTCGGGAAATTGATGAGGGTAAAGCAGTGGATGTTGTGTATATGGACTTCAGTAAGGCCTTTGACAAGGTTCCTCATGGAAGGTTGGTTAAGAAGGTTCAATGGTTGGGTATTAATGGTGGAGTAGCAAGGTGGATTCAACAGTGGCTGAATGGGAGATGCCAGAGAGTAATGGTGGATGGTTGTTTGTCAGGTTGGAGGCCAGTGACGAGTGGGGTGCCACAGGGATCTGTGTTGGGTCCACTGTTGTTTGTCATGTACATCAATGATCTGGACGATGGTGTGGTAAATTGGATTAGTAAGTATGCAGATGATACTAAGATAGGTGGGGTTGCGGGTAATGAAGTAGAGTTTCAAAGTCTACAGAGAGATTTATGCCAGTTGGAAGAGTGGGCTGAGAGATGGCAGATGGAGTTTAATGCTGATAAGTGTGAGGTGCTACATCTTGGCAGGACAAATCAAAATAGGACGTACATGGTAAATGGTAGGGAATTGAAGAATGTAGGTGAACAGAGGGATCTGGGAATAACTGTGCACAGTTCCCTGAAAGTGGTATCTCATGTAGATAGGGTGGTAAAGAAAGCTTTTGGTGTGCTGGCCTTTATAAATCAGAGCATTGAGTATAGAAGTTGGGATGTAATGTTAAAATTGTACAAGGCATTGGTGAGGCCAATTCTGGAGTATGGTGTACAATTTTGGTCGCCTAATTATAGGAAGGATGTCAACAAAATAGAGAGAGTACAGAGGAGATTTACAAGAATGTTGCCTGGGTTTCAGCAACTAAGTTACAGAGAAAGGTTGAACAAGTTAGGGCTTTATTCTTTGGAGCGCAGAAGGTTAAGGGGGGACTTGATAGAGGTTTTTAAAATGATGAGAGGGATAGACAGAGTTGACGTGGAAAAGCTTTTCCCACTGAGAGTAGGGAAGATTCAAACAAGGGGACATGACTTGAGAATTAAGGGACTGAAGTTTAGGGGTGACATGAGGGGGAACTTCTTTACTCAGAGAGTGGTAGCTGTGTGGAATGAGCTTCCAGTGAAGGTGGTGGAGGCAGGTTCGTTTTTATCATTTAAAAATAAATTGGATAGTTATATGGATGGGAAAGGAATGGAGGGTTATGGTCTGAGCGCAGGTATATGGGACTAGGGGAGATTATGTGTTCGGCACGGACTAGAGGGGTCGAGATGGCCTGTTTCCGTGCTGAAATTGTTATATGGTTATATGGTTATTAATGTATGCGACTGCTGTAGTGTTGTCAGCCTGAAATTGAACATGCACATGGTGCATATTGCTACAATAAGCCTTTAACCCATAGACTGCTCCCAACAACTCTAAGTAGTTAATACCATGGGACTGAAGCATCGATGATTCCTGCAGATTCCATCTGCCACCGCAGCTTGAGACAGAGTTAGTAGCACCCCAACCTAGAGCACTGGCATCAGTTTGCAGGATAACTGATGGCGAATCAACTAAAATAGTACTAGAGCAATACCGAATATTGGACACCCACCATTGTAACTCAGCAATGGCTTCAGCTGGCAACTGCATGGGTCTATCGAAGTTACCTCTATGAAATTTGAGTGCCCGCTCCTTCGCACGTTGTAGGTTTTGATAGTGCAAAGGCCCGAACTGGGCAGCTGGGAAAGCAGCCACTAACTTGTCAATTTTACTTCGGAGACACGTGAGTGACTACGTGAGTGACTACGTGAGTGACTACGTGAAGAAGGGCCGTCCGTCTGCGTGCGCATCATTACGTCTGAACGCAATGCGCGACGGTCTGGCAGAGGCACTGCGTCCTCCCAGGCCATTAGGATGAGCAGGTAAGGAAAGTTGAATCACTTACCTGCATTCTTTCGGGCTTGACACTTTTTGTAGTTTCAGGGCCCAGATGTCGAGGAGATGGTCCACGGGGAAGTCGGCTGCTGAAGACCGCAGCATTTCCCAGTAGCGGGCAACGGTGTTTCCCGACATTTATCGCCGGCAGCTGAACCGGCAGGAGCCTTGCTGCAGGAGGAGAGCTCCGTTGGTGGTCCTGCAGTATGGGAAAATCCACCCGCAAGTCAAACAACCCATTGACTCAGAAGAGTCCGGGGAGGGAAAGGGATACCCTCCCTCAACGGAGAGTGTCTGAGGACGACTCTCCCACATAGGAGCAACTTTTGGAGAAGTTGCTCCAACAATGACCTGCTCTAAGGAGAGAGCTGTGTCAGCAGGCAGTACCGGGAGCCTCGCATAATGGGGCAACCCAATGTCTTCCCCATTGGAGGGGGAAGTACATATGGAAGAAACCACTCTGAATCAGAGTACAAAAGCAGGGGGGGGGGGAACTTCCCAGGGACAAGCAGAAGAAAGGAAGTAAGTAAGTAACTTTTACTTATATAGCACTGTTTAAGTTAACTTGCAGCAAAGAGCTTTACATAAAATAAATAATAAGCACAAAAGAAAAGAAATACTTCTGCAATCATCCAGGTTCCACTGGGTGCTTCCCTGGATAGAGATCTAGAAAATGTCTCCTGCTCTGAGGAGAGGAGCATTCACGGTCAGTTTCAGTCTGACCCAAAGCAAGAATCTCATTTAGGCCCACTGGAGGGGCCATGTCAGCGCAGGTATCCTCAGGGGCCTGTGGCAGCACCTGTTTTCAGGCTACCTACAAATCTCACTCTCAATGGAGGGGAGTGTGAGTGATCAGTAGGTAACTGACCTCGAATTACAATACTATACAGTACCATTTATTTGTCATTTGAACCTCACATAACGTTCAAACGAAATTTGGTTTCGAGATCAGTAGGTAACTGATCTCGAATTAAAGTATGAACATACTGAAGCACATGCATATGGCCTCAAGAGACAGCAGTTGGCAGAATATCCGCACAAATGCCGGCAAGGGAACAGCGCTATCAGGGTGACTTTGGAGAAACCAGCCGCCGAATCCTCTCTTCAGGTAAGACCAGAAGAAGGAAGCAAAAGCTGTCGGACCAATCAAGGTACCAATGACAAGCAAACTTCATCAGTAGGCGACAACACACCCCACACCTCCATAGGGGGTAAGCAGTTCACTGAAGCCGGTGGTAGCTTGAAAGCTGGGCACGGAAATATGATCAGTCGTCTTTCAATGCAGACTCAGAATTATGGCCAGAATTGTCCGACAAGGCAGGCTCAGTATGATAAGGTTTCAGACCAAGACCCAAGCAGAGGTCAGGAGAAACATGGAATCCACACTTCCTACCAGTCCAACTCCCAATCAAGGAGAGAAAAGGAACCCGCATCAGGGGCCTTTGGGCTTACCACAAGACCACCGGTAGCCATGGAGGTAGGTGGGTCTGGGTTTACTGAAACAAGGGATTGTGGACCAATTACATGTTGGTAATTTTACTCTTGTGTTTTTGTTCAAAATGACAATAACATGAATTTCAGATCTGGTTTTAAAAAACAGATAACAACATGTGATTAATTTTTACTGCACAACATACATAGGTTCCAAGCAGACTTGGAACTCGGACCGGAATTGTCTTCAAGGCAGGCCCAGTATTTTGGGCAGGATTGCCTTCCAGGACAGGTGACAGATGGAGGATGTCACTTCATCCAGGTTTAACTCATTTGTGCAGTACAGACTTTTAGAAACAGCAATTTTTTGTTACGGTCTAACTACTGTTTTATAGGAGCTTCCTATAAAATGGTCACATGGCATGCATCGACCTCAAAGATGCATACTATTCGGTGTCTATTCATTAAGAACAGGAGATATTTGAAGTTTAACTGGATGGCATGGCTCTGCCAAATGGGTTGACATCAGCGCCTAGACTATTGACTAAACTACAGAAACCAATTCTGGGACTACAAAGTTCTCAAAACCACATAGTAATGGCATATTTGGAGGACATTTTCATTTTGGAGTCACCAAGAATTGGCAGAAGCATCAGTCAAGCAAACCAAAACCCTGTTTGAAAGAATTGGTTACCTCATCCATCCAGTTAAATCAAAATTGACACCTACAAGGGTAATTGATTACCTAGAATTTACTATCAAAAACAGTAAATATGTTGGTGACTTTGCCTAGGGGCAAACGACAATATTAATTAAGCCTGCAATGACCTGATAGTCAAATTCTAGCCATCTATCAGGCATACAGCGAGTGTAATTGGCAAATAGTAGCTGCATTCCCAGCAGTATGGGCCTATGCATTACCAGAACTTACAGCAAGCAAAGGAACGAACACTCAGATTACATGCAGGCCGAATTGGCAAACTATGGATTGCCAGCAGAGGCCATTGTTGAATAACTATGGTGGATAACGAATGGGAGACAGCTCAGGTAAATTTTGCTCGAAAGCCATCTTCAGACCTATGCAAGCGGCTAAGGATGGGGAGACACCAACACAGTCTAAAGCTGTGGGGGCAGATGGAATGAGCAGGAGTCTGTAATTCCCCAACACATGGAATCAATTACCCAGAATTGTTGGGGGCACAATATGGACTCAAGGTTCTCTGTAGCGATATGCAACATTGTTGCATATTCAAATTCAGATTGATAACACCACTGCGGTGGCATATATCCATTAACAAGGGTGGTGTAAAATCTGTATCTTACGACAGATTGTCGAACCTCATTTGGCACTGGTGTATCGAGAGGAATATTTGGGAAATCTACAAGGTAGATATAACACGGTGACAGATGCTGGATCATGAATGTTTAATAACAACACAGAATGGATGTTGAATCAGACAGTATTTAACAAAATAACTACACGATTTGGCATACCAGATGTTGATCCGTTTGCATCTAGACTAACCATTAGTTACCCAGTTATGTGTACTGCGAGCTGGATCCAGGAGCAAGGTATTCTTGTCTGAGGTAAGGCTTAGTTGTGACTAGCACAAAGGGCAGGTCCACACCGGGTTTGTGTTCCAGAGCAAGAGCCCGTTTATTCTGCATGCACAGCCTTTTATCTTGAAGGTCACGACCTCAGTCACGAGGCTCATGCACGAGTTTCTGTTACATTGATTGCAAAGACATCACAGACATCACATCTCCCTCTTTACTTTTAAAATGTTACAGGCACTTGTATTTACATTATATACATATTACATTTATTACATAACGTTATATACATATTACATTTATTACATAACGTAGCAAGAAATCACATCTCCCTCTTTACTTTATATCTCCCTCTTCATTTTTATAGATCATACATCTCCCCCTTTTCACTTTGTTTATCAACTCCCCTGATATCCACTTTAATTTTACACTGTAGCAGAGGGCCTCTCTCAATTGCCTTCTGCTGCGACTGGGAGACTGGCTCCCACCTCTCGCTCTAGCTAGGCTTCTGGGGACTTATTCTGGCATCTAGGAGACGGGCTCCTCTGGCCATTTCTCACCGCTGGGAGACTGGCTCATCTGACTAGGTGTGTCCTACTTAAAGACCCTTCTGGGAGACTACTGCTGGATACTGGGAGACGGGCTCCTCTCTCCAGGTTTCTCCCATCTGGGCGTCTGGCTTCTGATGGTCCATCCACGGCGATCCAGGGTTTTTTTACACATTGCTACACGGGGTTCCTCTTTTATTCCATCAACCAGACTCATACTACTTAGTTTGGTTGATCACCTCGATGAGGGAGAAGAGAAGAGATAATGATGAGAAGAGATAATTAACTGCGGTAATCACCTGCAGCTGTTGAAAACACAATTAACAGACACAAACTTAGTTTGGCTTCGATGAGGGAGAAGAGAAAAGATAATGAACTGCATGTTCAAGACAAAACATTGATTGCCCCCCAATTAGTACACCCGAATCACCTGTGCAGACTGAACACTAATAACTAGAAAATAACAAAATAATCTCCCCTTCTTATGGAAGGAATGATCTTTTATCACAACAGTACCAAGTGCAGTGTATTTCTGTCGAAAAAAGCCAAATAATTACACGGTTCTGTATTATTTTTACGTCCAAAAGAACCGAGGCAGTACATATCTGTGGAAAAGAGCAAGAGTACAAAAGCAGTATATATCAGGTAAACTAAACCCAATTGGGAGAGACCCATTTCTTACAGCATGTCATACAGCATTTCACTTTAATCTTACTTTTACAGCACATTTACATAATTTTTTACATTTGTGTCTGTGTCTGTGTCTTCTTCTTCTGAGGTCCCGCTTCTCTGCCCACCATTGGCTCTCGGGCTCACCTGGTTGCTGCCATGCCGGTCGCTGCTTCTCCCGTCGAGACTGCACCTCTCGTCGGGGCTGCACCTCGCTCCCCTGCGTCAGGACTGCACCTCTCATCGGGGCTGCACCTTGCTCCCCTGCGTCGGGACTGCACCTCTCGTCAGGGCTGCACCTCGCTCCCCTGCGTCGGGACTGCACCTCGCTCCCCTGTATCGGGACTTTCACGACCGGGCTGACACTCCTTCCGGCCGGGCTCACTCTGTTTCATCGGTCTTGTAGTGGCTCCACTGTCCTGTTTGAACCTTCCTCTTTTACTTCTCTTCCATGGAGGCTTGAGGCTTGTTCTCCTCTACTTCTTTCCCTTTTTTTCTTTGTTTTCTTCTGACACCATGTAAGGTATTCTCGTCTGAAGGTAAGGCTTCGTTGTTGCTAGCACAAAAAACATGTCCACACCGGGTTTGTGTTCCAGAGCAAGAGCCCGTTTATTCTGCATTCACTGCCTTTTATCTTGAAGGTCACTTAACCTCAGTCACCAGGCTCATGCACGAGTTTCTGTTACATTGATTGCAAAGACATCACAGACATTACAGATGCTTTCTCCCTCAATTGGGGAGGAATGTTTATGTATGCTTTCCGCCAATTTGTCTCACAAACCGATGCTTGACAAAAATCAAGCAAGACTAAGCCACAGGCATATTGGTAGTGCCAGATTGGCCTACTCAAGCCTGGTCCCCAAAAAATTTGTGAATTATAGTACAGCCATTACTGGCTGTACCCAAGAGCAGGGACCTCCTAGTGAACCCAGTTACAGGGAGCAATCATCCACTACATGAACGTATAACTTGTTGGTCTGCAGATTCTGAGGAGGCCATTTCAAGGCATAGGACTGTCCGAACAAATACAACACAGTTCGGATAACGGAAGTCTTGGAGTTCCTATCAACTGTACTATAACTATAAACTAAGTTATAGTGCATCTATAGTGCCAGAGGCGCACCCTCCTCCAATCTGATGCCGGAAGCAGGGCACAGTTCGATAGGAACGCACCCCTTTACAACAAAATTCATGAAGGGAATTTACAATTTAAGACCTCCAAGGCCAAGGTACACTGACACATGGGATGTGAGCGTGGTACAAACCCTACTTTGACAGTGGGGACCGCCTATAACTAACCCTGAAGGTGGTATGCTGACAAAGAGTCCAGACACTGCAAAAGCTACTGTTGGACTACATGATCACCAATATGAACAACATAACATTCCTAATCAGGAACCTGATAAAACAGAGCAGGCCAGGAATGCCAGGGAAGGAGATCCAGTTCTTGGCATACCCAGAGGACCAACGGTTGTGTGGGTGGTAACATACTAACACCACTATCTGAGAGTTATGGAGAACCTCAGAGGCTCAGAACAATCGGTCCTCATCAGCCATAAAAAAAAAAAAACCACACCAAAAGGTGTCAACTCAAACCATCTCCAGATGGTCAAAGGAGGTAATGGCGGTAGCAGGAGTAAACATTTATACGGTTAAATCTCACTCCACCAGGGCTGCATCTACGTCGGCAGCAAGAGCTATGGACGTGCCCCTTGACGACATCCTAGTGGCTGCAGGATGGACGAATGAAATAACGGTCCACCGGTTTTATAACAAACCCATAACCAGACTGGGGGTGTTTGCACGTACCATTTTAAGTTCTGTCCCTTAGTTTCCCCCCCAAGGTTGGGAGGGGTAACTTTAAAAAAAACTTTTCTTTCATTTAAAGCATCAGTTTCTTTACTTAACTACGTAATGTCTGAATGCTTTAATGATTACACGCATCCATGGTCAATCCATTCAGTGTGTGACGCCTGGATTCGTAACCGGCGTAAAATCACATAGCTTTGAAATCTTCACGTAGTCACTCACGTGACTCCGAAGTAAAATAGTAAGATTAAACGAGAACTTACCAGTTTGAAGTTTGATCTTGATTTTATGAGGAGTTACGATGAGCGATTACGTGCCCACCGCTCCCACCCTCATACTATCAAGGTCATATGGAAGTTCTAGTTTCTTCACAATCTTACTATTCTCAGGTCTTTTTATCTGTGATTTAACACCGCTGCTTTGAAGATTGACGCGCACGCAGACGGACAGCCCTTCACGTAGTCACTCACGTAATCGCTCATCGTAACTCCTCATAAAATCAAGATCAAACTTCAAACTGGTAAGTTCTCGTTTAATCTTACTATTATACTAGCCACATGTCTAATAGATGGTTTGTTCTTAACAACGAGGTTACTGCAGGCTTCAATTAACTAATTGCTTGCCGGAAGGCATAGTCACTGACATGTGAATTGAGTTAATGGTGAATCCCAAATAATCAATTACTCTAAATGGTACCAATTTTGACTTAACTGGATGGATTAGGAACCTCAGTCTCTCAAACATGAGTTTGGTAGCTGACACAGATAATTCAGCTAATTCCATAGTCTTCCCAATGATTAAGATGTCATTGAAGTATGCCATGACTATATGATTTTGTGCCCTGTGTAGCCCCAGGACTGGTTTTAGCAATTTAGTGAATAGTAAATCTAGTAAATCTGAAAGTCCGAGCCCCAGGAACGGTCTCCTTGGAATCTGCAAACCAACAAATTTATTCGGTCATGAAGAGGATGGCTTTCCCCTGTCACAGGATGTACCAGCAGCTTTTTGCTTTTGGAAACAACCATAAACGGCTGTGTAATCATAGCTAGGATGATTGGGAACCAATGTTGTGTAGGCCAGTCTGGTACTACCAATATGCCAGATGCAGAGTCTTGCTTGATCTTCGCCAAGCATCGACTGATGAAGCAAAATGGGGGACAAACATACAAGAACTTCCCACCCCAGCATAGTGAGAAGGCATCTACTGCTGCTGCCCCCTGGATCTGGTTCCCATGAAACGTAATTTGGTAACTGATGAATTAGTCTGGAAGCAAACAGATCAACGGTACACCATACCGAACGACAATATCAATAATACAATACAATACAATACAATACAATTCAATTTATTGTCATTTGGACCCCTTGAGGTCCAAACGAAATGTCGTTTCTGCAGCCATACATTACAAACAAATAGACCCAAGACACAACATAATTTACATAAACATCCATCACATTGCTGTGATGGAAGGCCAAAAAAACTTATCTCTCCACTGCACTCCCCCCCCCCGATGTCAGAGTCAAAGTCAAAGTCAAAGCCCCCGGCGGGCGATGGCGAATTGTCCCGCGGCCATTAAAGCCATGCCGGGTGATGCAAGGTCGCACACCGGGTCTTGGTGTTAGAGCCCCCGGCGTGCGCTCGCAGTCCCGCAGCCATTCCAAGCCGCGCGGGGCGGTGCTGTAAGGCCCCGCTCAGGTGCTCTTCAACCCCGCAACTCGGGCGGGAGAAGTCGCCGTTGCGGAAGCTCTGAAAAGCGGTCTCCCTCCAGGGACCCGCGGGCTCCCGGTGCCGCCCGCCAAACCCGCAGTTGCAGCCACCGAATCTCCGGGGGTCGGGTCGCAGCAGCGTCCACCACAGCTCCACCCGCTCTGGACTCGGCCAGCTCCGCGACGGTGAGGTGAGTAGTCGGCACCACAGCCCCCGGTCTTCCTGTTGGAGGCCGCTCCTCGTTGCAGCCCCAACGACAACGGAGACCCGACAACGAAAAGGTCGGGTCTCCCGTGCAGGGAGAGATTTAAAAGTTACCCCCCCCCCCCCCCCCCCCCCCCCCCCCCCCCCCCCCCCCCCACACACATACCCCAACAAAAATAACAAAAACTACATAAAAACATAAGACATAAAATAATAAAAACGCAGACGGACTGCAGAGGCCGCTGCTGACGAAAGTCGCGCCACCCACAATAACCACTTCATGATTCACCATCCACTCTTTGCTGTCATTGAATTCTCGTGACCTGTTGTCCGCCACCTGGTAAGTAGTTAGCTGAAAGCCAAATGTTTCTCGCAATACACCAGTGCCAAATGTGGTTTGACAATTTATCACAGAATACAGACTTACTTCCACCCATGTGATTAATGTATGCGACTGCTGTAGTGTTGTCAGCCTGAAATTGAACATGCACATGGTGCATATTGCTACAATAAGCCTTTAACCCATAGACTGCTCCCAACAACTCTAAGTAGTTAATACCATGGGACTGAAGCATCGATGATTCCTGCAGATTCCATCTGCCACCGCAGCTTGAGACAGAGTTAGTAGCACCCCAACCTAGAGCACTGGCATCAGTTTGCAGGATAACTGATGGCGAATCAACTAAAATAGTACTAGAGCAATACCGAATATTGGACACCCACCATTGTAACTCAGCAATGGCTTCAGCTGGCAACTGCATGGGTCTATCGAAGTGACCTCTATGAAATTTGAGTGCCCGCTCCTTCGCACATTGTAGGTTTTGATAGTGCAAAGGCCCGAACTGGGCAGCTGGGAAAGCAGCCACTAACTTGTCAATTATACTAGCCACATGTCTAATAGATGGTTTGTTCTTAACAATGAGGTTACTGCAGGCTTCAATTAACTCTAATTGCTTGCCAGAAGGCATAGTCACTGACATGTGAATTGAGTTAATGGTGAATCCCAAATAATCAATTACTCTAAAATGGTACCGATTTTGACTTAACTGGATGGATTAGGAACCTCAGTCTCTCAAACATGAGTTTGGTAGCTGACACAGATAATTCAGCTAATTCCATAGTCTTCCCAATGATTAAGATGTCATTGAAGTATGCCATGACTATATGATTTTGTGCCCTGTGTAGCCCCAGGACTGGTTTTAACAATTTAGTGAATAGTCTGGGGGCTGAGGTTACTCATTAGGCAATGCTTTAAACTGCCCCTATTGCCCCATCCAGCTAAACTTCAAATATCTCCTGTGGTCTACAGGAATGGCCACCAAATAGTAAGCATCTTTGAGGTCGATGCATGCCATGTAACACCCCTTGGAAACCAGTTGTTTGGCAGTAACAAAGCTTTCAATTTTTGAAGTGTTTATACTGTACAAATGAGTTAAGCTCAATCAAATTTGGATAATAATAATAATAATAAATTTTATTTAATGGGCGCTTTTCAGACATCTCAAGGACACCTTACATAGTAATCGGAATAACATATAATCGGAATATAACAAGTAATAAAGACATCACAGAGACACAAATTAAAAAGAATTCAATCCAAAAATAGAAAATCAAAAACACAGTGTGAAGAGAGAGCAGCGGCAGCCAAAGCGCGCCAGCGTCCACTCTCTCTTCACGGCAGCCATCTTGGACACAGACCTACAGGACTACAAATTAGACAAAAAAATCATCCCCCCACAATGGATACCACTGTGGGGGAAGGCACAATGTCCAGTCCCCACCCCATGTTCACCCCAAAGTCAGGCCTATTGAGGCCACCGCAATTACCTCTACGGAGGCCCGATGTCCCTGGCCGTTCTCACCGGGTGGTCTTGCCCCGGCGTCGGGAGAGTCCTTTCTGCGGCTGGGCCACCTGGAACGGCCGCTTCCTGGTTGGAGCTCGCGGCTGCCGAAGCCGACAAGGCCGCTCCGGTTTGGAGCTCCCAGGCTCCCGAAGAAAAAGTCGGCGCCGCCTCTCCGCACTGCCACCTCGCCGCACTGCCGCCTCTCCGCACGCCGCCTCTCCGCTCCGCAGACCCGCAGCCCGGAGATGTTGCTCTCGGCGGTCCAGCTCGCCAGAGCTCCAGCGCGTCGCTCCAGCGCGGCGATCCAGGCAAGGCGTCGCCCGCTCCACTCCGCTCCACTCCAGCGCATCAACGCTGTGCCGCCGCCGTGGCCGAGGTGCTGGGCGGTCCCCGCCAGGAAACGGCGCTCCAAGCCCACTGGTAGGCCACGAGGACGGGTTGACGGGTAGCCCGGAGAAAAGGCTGCCACACCGACCAGGTAGGGACCTAGAAACAAAGTTTACACCTACCCCCCACATTAAAAAGACCATATCCCCTACAAACAAAAAACAGGACTCACTAAAAACTATTAAAAAAACGAATTTAAAACGGACGGCTGCTGGCTAGTAGCCGTTCACCAAGATGGCTCCTCCTCCATGATTTGGATGATTTGGCATCCTCCATCCTTCTTTTGCCTAGTAAATATATTGGACACAAATTGGTGAGACTCATGATACGATTTCTCAATTACCCCTTTCTTGAGTAAAGATTTTATCTCAGCTTGTGTATGCGCATAATCCTGTTGTGAAGGAACAAAAGTGCGGCTAGGTGTATGCTGTGTGGGTGGAGGCGAATTGAAAAGGAACTCAATTTGGAAACCGCGTAAACTGCGCATTATAAACGGGTCAGATGTAATCCAATATCATTCATGTAAGAAAAAATGTAATCTTACCCAACTGGTAACTGATCCATCTAAACTGTTTTACACAAACAACCAGACTCATCTACCTCCGTGGTTATCGGCAGTATAGGATTTGCTTCTGCCCCCGAGGTCTGGGGGGTAGGGCTGTTGGCAGACTCCCTCCGCGCATCTTGAACATGGCCCGGCGTGGGCCCTGCCCTAAAAAAGGCCTCTGTACCTGTTGAACGTGACGCCCACCATATCCGGCATACCGTCTGGTGTTGAGAGGAGGATAGGGGTACTGCCGTCGGAAGGATGGAGACTTGGAAGGAGTTGGGGCCTTGATAAGGCCGACAATTTTAGCCTCATCATCCAGCTCCTTGAGATGCTTTCGCAGATCTTTCCCGAACAGTAGGTTTGGTGGCTGGATGTTCCCAGCCTTGCACAATGCTGCAAATTTTGGGTTCAGAGCAGGATGGATGGCATTCTTTCGGAGAACATTAATTTCAAAATTTGCATTGCACATTAATGCCATGGCGTCCTGCTGAACATCAGAGAGGGGCCCCCCATCGACCGAACTGGCAAAGGCCGTGATGCCTGAGGTAAGTAATTTTAAAATGTTCTGTAATTTTACCTCCTGGGCTCTGACCCAATGTGTCCCCAGATGGAATGGTTCACTGCCGGGACATTTAATGAGGAACAGTTGACTGGGGTAAGGTATTTTGTAGAGGTTTCCTCCATGGCCTGATCCTGGAGATGGTGAGAGGCCATATAATTAATGCTAGAAGCTAGCTCCTCTCCCAGTGGTTCTCCTGATTGGGAAGAGATGGCAAATTTAGATGGCAAATTTGGATGCCATAGGGGGTACACCCGAAGCTTGCCCCTCATGCCTTGAAGCATGCTCCCCAGTTGTGCCTGCGATATCTGAGTCAGTATAAAACTGTCCTCTTACGCTCCTCTCCTCAGAGAGGGAGACATCAAGCAGCCCTGACACAGGTGCCGCTGCCACGGGTTCGCCATAATACCCGGGCTTAGATAGCTCCCTTCTTTGGAGCATATCTCTTTGGATCAACCTCTCCATTAGGTGCTCCAGATGGGTCAGTCTCCCAAACACACTGCCCATAGAAGGAGGAGAATCCTCCTGGCCCGACTCATCCGAGTTTAGTGCCCTGACAGACTTTTTTTGTGGCTTTTCTTCCCTGCGGGGTAGCCAAGGTGCTTACTGCTGGCACCAAGTCTGTAGCCGCTGGCTCCTCTGCTAGCGGCCCTGAAGGCGAAATCAGCAGGTCTTCAGAAGCTGGCTTCGCTGCAGCTTCCCTCTTCACCTTCGACATATTTTCCAGAAAGTTCGAAAACTCTGTTGGAGTGAACAGCAACCAAACCCGGAGCAACGACCTCAGGTAAAGTATAAACACTTACCTGAGCGTTTTAAAACTTACCGCTGGAAGGAGTGATGCACCCACCAGTCAGTCGTGACTCCGAAGTAAAATCTTGTATGTTTCAATAAGATCCCCTCTCATACTTCTAAATTCCAGAGTGTACGAGCCCAGCCGCTCCATTCTCTCAACATATGAAAGTCCCGCCATCCCGGGAACTAACCTTGTAAACCTACGCTGCAATCCCTCAATAGCAAGAATGTCCTTTCTCAAATTAGGGGATCAAAACTGGACACAAAACTCCAGGTGTGATCTCACTAATGCCCTGTACAATTGCAGAAGGACCCCTTTGCTCCTATACTCAACTCCTCTTGCTATGCCATTTGTTTTCTTCACTGCCTGCTGTACCTGCATGCTTACTTTCATTGACTGATGAACAAAGTCCCCCAGATTCCGTTGTACTTCCCCTTTTCCCAACTTGACATCATTTAGATAATAATCTGCCTTCCTGTTTTTGCTACCAAAGTGGATAACCTCACATGTATCCACATTCAACTGTATCTGCCCACTCACCCAACCTGTTCAAGTCACCCTGCATTCTCATAGCATCCTCCTCACAGTTCACACTGCCACCCAGCTTTGTGTTATCTGCAAATTTGCTAATGTTATGTTGAATCCCTTCATCTAAATCATTGAAGTATATTGTAAATAGCTGTGGTCCCAGCTCCTTGCGGTACCCCACTAGTCACTGCTTGGCATTCTGAAACGGACCTGTTAATCCCTTCTCTCTGTTTCCTGTCTGCCAACCAATTTTCTATCCATGTCAGCACTCTACCCCCAATACCATGTGCCCTAATTTTGCCCACTAATCTCCTATGTGGGACCTTATTAACAGCACCTCGACTTCCTTAGCATATTGTTGAGATATTCAGTTTGTCGACGAATATTCTCTCAAACATCTACAGGTGTACGGTAGAGAGTATACTGACTGGATGCATCATGGCCTGGTTCCGCAACTCAAATGCCCAGTGTCAAAGAGAGCTGCAGAAAGTGGTGGACATTGCCCGGTCCATCACAGGTACTGACCTCCGCACTATCGAAGGGATATACACGAGGTGCTGCATGAGAAAGACATCCAACATCATCAAAGACCCTCACCACTGTAGCCATGCTCTCATTTCACCCCTACCATTAGGAAGACAGTACAGGAGACTGAAAACCATGGCCTCCACATTCAAAAACAGTTTAGCTCCAGCAACGATCTGGCTCTTGAACACAACACCACACTACTGCAACCCTACCTCAACAACTATGAACTTTGGACGGTGTTTTTGATTGCATTTTGGACTTCAGTTTTGCACTGTGATGGTTACCTAGTAATACAGTTATCAATGGATTATATTATTGATTGTAATATATTTATCTACTTGTTTTGTGTTAATGGGCCTGTAAAGCTTCAGGAAGTAAGAATTTCATTGTTCCATTGCCGGTACATATGACAATTAAACACTCTTGACTGGAGCTATTTATCTCTCTCATTTACTCAAATGTCCTCATGAAGACTACCTACAAACACATGAGCGATTTCAGGAAAGAATGAAATTACCCTCAGATATAAGGGACTCTTGCGATGATGTCCAGGCGCTGTTAAACTATCAACAACAACAACCCTCTTATTGTGTGTGAGATCTGATTCTAGCCATTGGACAGTTTTCCCCGAGATGCCCATTCTCTGGTCATCAAGTTTATTGTGATCTGGACAAGTTCAGCGATGTATAGGTATGTAGAAGAGAAATGGAGGACATTTCTAGTCCGTGCTGACCACTTATTCTCCCCTAGTCCCATCTACCTGCGCTCACACTATAACCCTCCATTCCTTTCCCGTCCATATAACTATCCAATTTATTTTTAAATGATAAAACCGAACCTGCCTCCACCACATTCACTGGAAGCTCATTCCACACAGCCACCACTCTCTGAGTAAAGATGTTCCCCCTCATGTTACCCCTAAACTTCTGTCCCTTAATTCTCAAGTCATGTCCCCTTGTTTGAATCTTCCCTACTCTCAGTGGGAAAAGCTTATCCACGTCAACTCTGTCTATCCCTCTCTTCATTTTAAAGACCTCTATCAAGACCCCCCTAAACCTTCTGCGCTCCAAAGAATAAAGCCCTAACTTGTTCAACCTTTCTCTGTAACTTAGTTGCTGAAACCCAGGCAACATTCTAGTAAATCTCCTCTGTACTCTCTCTATTTTGTTGACATCCTTCCTATAATTAGGCGACCAAAATTGTACACCATACTCCAGAATTGGCCTCACCAATGCCTTGTACAATTTTAACATTACATCCCAACTTCTATACTCAATGCTCTAATTTATAAAGGCCAGCACACCAAAAGCTTTCTTTACCACCTTATCTACATGAGATTCCACTTTCAGGGAACTGTGCACAGTTATTCCCAGATCCCTCTGTTCACCTGCATTCTTCAATTCCCTACCTTTTACCATGTACGTCCTATTTTGATTTGTCCTGCCAAGATGTAGCACCTCACACTTATCAGCATTAAACTCCATCTGCCATCTTTCAGCCTACTCTTCCAACTGGCATAAATCTCTCTGTAGACTTTGAAAATCTACATTATCCACAACCCCACCTATCTTAGTATCATCTGCACACTTACTAATCCAATTTACCACACCATCATCCAGATCATTGATGTACATGACAAACAACAGTGGACCCAACACAGATCCCCGTGGCACCCCACTAGTCACTGGCCTCCAACCTGACAAACAACCATCCACCATTACTCTCTGGCATCTCCCATTCAGCCACTGTTGAATCCATCTTGCTACTCCACCATTGATACCCAACAATTGAACCTTCTTAACCAACCTTCCATGAGGAACCTTGTCAAAGGCCTTACTGAAGTCCATATATACAACATCCACTGCTTTACCCTCATCAATTTCCCGAGTAACCTCTTCAAAAAATTCAAGATTAGTCAAACATGACCTTCCAGGCACAAATCCATGTTGACTGTTCCTAATCAGACCCTGTTTATCCAGATGCTTATATATATTATCTCTAAGTATCCTTTCCATTAATTTGCCCACCACTGACGTCAAACTAACAGGTCTATAATTGCTAGGTTTACTCTTAGACCCCTTTTTAAACAATGGAACAACATGCGCAGTATGCCAATCCTCCGGCACTATTCCCGTTTCTAATGACATTTGAAATATTTCTGTCATAGCCCCTGCTATTTCTACACTAACTTCCCTCAATGTCCTATGGAATATCCTGTCCGGACCTGGAGACTTATCCACTTTCATATTTCTCAAAAGTGTTAGTACTTCCTCTTCTTTGAATCTCATAGTTTCCATAGCTACTCTACTTGTTTCCCTTACCTCACATAATTCAATATCCTTCTCCTTGGTGAATACCGAAGAAAATAAATTGTTCAATATCTTCCCCATCTCTTTTGGCTCTGCAGATAGCTGTCCACTCTGACTCTCTAATGGACCAATTTTATCCCTTGTTATCCTTTTGCTATTAATATACCGGGACAGGTGGTGGAGGTATGCGTTGGGGAGCACTTCGGGTCCAGTGATCACAATACCATTAGTTTCAATATAATTATGGAGAAGGTCAGAACTGGACCTAGGGTTGAGATTTTTGATTGGAGAAAGGCTAACTATTTTTTTTATTTTTATATTTTATTTTATTAGAAGTAAGTACAGTCATATGGCACCAAAGTGCCTAATATATATTTTCATAATACATTTTATGTACAATTTTTTTTTTTTTTTGTTACATTGAAAAAAGATTAGAATAAGAAAAAGAAGTTAGATAGTAAAGGATAGAAAGATGTGAAATATATAGTGTGTGAAAAAAGAAAACGAGTAAATGAAGAAAGTTGAGAGAGAAAATAGAGAAAAGAAAATAAAATAAAAAAGAAAAGGTGTTCATTATTTATAATCTTGATCAACCCTCGTCCAGTCCTGAAACAGTTATTTTTTTACAATTGTGTTGCACCATATGATTCCAAAAAAAACGACGAATGGAGACCAACTCGTTATGAATTGGTCTGATTTATCCATTAGGAGGAATCGCATTTCCTCAAGATGAGCGGTGTCCAACATACTTGCAATCCACATTTTAAGCGTTGGTATTGATGTACCCTTCCAAAATTTAAGAATTAATTTTTTTGCTATTATTAAACCATAGTTAAGGAATAGATTTTGAGATGTGTTTAATTTATTCCCATCTTCCATTACGCCAAATATAATCATTTCAGTATTAGGTTCCATTCTTGTCTTGAACAATTTTGTAAATATTTCAAAAATATCATTCCAAAATCTATAAAGTTTTATGCAGGAAACTAAGGCAACTATAACACACTTATAGTTGCCTTTTGGGCTAGACATTTATCACAAGTGGCGGATATATTTGGATAAAATTTGTTCAATCTTGTTTTTGAATAATATAATCTATGTACAATTTTAAATTGAATTAGATTATGTCTTACATTAATTGAACATTTGTGAATATATATCAGGTATTTTTCCCATTTAACCTTCGTAATTTTTATCATTAGTTCCCGATCCCACTCTTCTCTAAGTACCTCTGTCGATGGTAGGTCTATATTTAGAATACCATTATATAAATATGATATTAATTTTTGTGAGTCAGCTTCAATATTCATTGCTTCTTCCAATAAGTCAGGAGTTACTTTTTGATATCCTTGTATATATTTTTTCACGAAATCGCAAATCTGAAGATATTTAAAATATTGGTTGTTTTTCAATTTAAATTTTAATTGTAGTTGTTGGAATGATAGTAGGTTTCCCATTTCGTACATATCCCCGATCCTTCTAATTCCGAGACTTTCCCATTGGTTATATGTCTTATCAATAAGAGATGGTTTAAATAAAGGGTTATTCGCTATTGGCATTAACAGTGATAGATTTCTTAATTTTAAAGATAATTTTATTTGTTTCCAAATTCTTATTGTACCATATATAATTGGGTTCTTCTTATATATTGTGTTATTCAGTTTTTTTGGGGAGAAGAGGATCGTTCCTATATTACAAGGATGGCAATCCTCCTTCTCCATTTTTATCCATTCTGTCTGTTGGGTAGAACTATCCAACCAATAAAGAGAAAGGCTAACTTTGATGAGATGCGAGATGATTTAAAAGGAGTGGACTGGGACATTTTATTTTATGGGAAAGATGTAGAAGAGAAATGGTGGACATTTAAAGGGGAAATTTTAAGAGTACAGAATCTTTATGTTCCTGTTCGGTTGAAAGAAAACAGTAAAAATTGGAAAGAGCCCTGGTTTTCAAAGGAAATTGGACATCTTGTTCGGAAAAAGAGGGAGATCTACAATAATTATAGGCAGTATGAAGTAAATGAAGTGCTTGTGGAGTATAAGGAATGTAAAAAGAATCTTAAGAAAGAAATTAGAAAAGCTAAAAGAAGATATGAGGTTGCTTTGTAAGGTGAAAGTAAATCCAAAGGGTTTCTACAGCTATATTAATAGCAAAAGGATAACGAGGGATAAAATAGGTCCATTGGAGAAACAGAGTGGGCAACTATCTGCAGAGCCAAAAGGGATGGGGGAGATATTGAACAATTTCTTTTCTTCAGTATTCACCAAGGAGAAGGATATTGAATTATGTGAGGTAAGGGAAACGAGTAGAGTAGTTATGGATACTATGAGTTTCAAAGTAAAAGAAGTACTGACACTTTTGAAAAATATAAAAGTGGATAAGTCTCCAGGTCCTGACAGGATATTCCCTAGGACATTGAGGGAAGTTAGTGTAGAAATAGCCGGGGCTATGACAGAAATATTTCATATGTCATTAGAAACGGGAATAGTCCCCGAGGATTGGCGTACTGCGCATGTTGTTCCATTGTTTAAAAAGGGTTCTAAGAGTAAACCTAGCAATTATAGACCTGTTAGTTTGACTTCAGTGGTGGACAAATTAATGGAAAAGATACTTAGAGATAATATATATAAGCATCTGGATAAACAGGGTCTGATTAGGAACAGTCAACATGGATTTGTGCCTGGAAGGTCATGTTTGACTAATCTTCTTGAATTTTCTGAAGAGGTTACTAGGGAAATTGACGAGGGTAAAGCAGTGGATGTTGTCTATACGGACTTTAGTAAGGCCTTTGACAAGGTTCCTCATGGAAGGTTGGTTAAGAAGGTTAAACTGTTGGGTATAAATGCAGGAATAGCAAGATGGATTCAGCAGTGGCTGAATGGGAGAAGCCAGAGGGTAATGGTGGATGGCTGTTTGTCGGGTTGGAGGCAGGCGACTAGTGGGGTGCCTCAGGGATCTGTGTTGGGTCCTTTGTTGTTTGTCATGTACATCAATGATCTGGATGAAGGGGTGGTAAATTGGATTAGTAAGTATGCAGATGATACCAAGATAGGGGGTGTTGTGGATAATTAAGAGGATTTCCAAAGTGTACAGAGTGATTTAGGCCATTTGGAAAAATGGGCTGAAAGATGGCAGATGGAGTTTAATGCTGATAAATGTGAGGTGTTACACCTTGGCAGGACAAATCAAAATAGGACGTACATGATAAATGGTAGGGAATTGAAGAATACAGTTGAACAGAGGGATCTGGGAATAACCGTGCATAGTTCCTTGAAGGTGGAATCTCATATAGATAGGGTGGTAAAGAAAGCTTTTGGTATGCTAGCCTTTATAAATCAGAGCATTGAGTATAGAAGCTGGGATGTAATGTTAAAATTCTACAAGGCATTGGTGAGACCAAATCTGGAGTATGGTGTACAATTTTGGTCGCCCAATTATAGGAAGGATGTCAACAAAATAGAGAGAGTACAGAGGAGATTTACTAGAATGTTGCCTGGGTTTCAACAACTAAGTTACAGAGATAGGTTGAATAAGTTAGGTCTTTATTCTCTGGAGAGCAGAAGGTTAAGGGGGGACTTGATAGAGGTCTTTAAAATGATGAGAGGGATAGACAGAGTTGACGTGATCAAGCTTTTCCCTTTGAGAATAGGGAAGATTCAAACAAGAGGACATGACTTCAGAATTAAGGGACAGAAGTTTAGGGGTAACATGAGGGGGAACTTCGTTACTCAGAGAGTGGTAGCGGTGTGGAATGAGCTTCCAGTGGAAGTGGTGGCGGCAGGTTCGTTGGTATCATTTAAAAATAAATTGGATAGGCATATGGATGAGAAGGGAATGGAGGGTTATGGTATGAGTGCAGGCAGGTGGGACTAAGGGAAAAAAGTTGATCGGCACGGACTTGTAGGGCCGAGATGGCCTGTTTCCATGCTGTAATTGTTATATGGTTATATCTGTAGAAACCCTTTGGATTTACATTCACCTTACTTGCCAAAGCAACCTCATATCTTTTAGCTTTTCTAATTTCTTTCTTAAGATTCTTTTTACATTCTTTATACTCCTCAAGCACCTCATTTACTCCATGCTGCCTATAATTATTGTAGATCTCTCTATTTTTTCGAAACAAGTGTCCAATTTCCCTTGAAAACCATGGCTCTTTCCTATTTTTACTATTTCCTTTCAACCGAACAGGGACATAAAGATTCTGTACTCTTAAAATTTCACCTTTAAATGTCCTCCATTTCTCTTCCACATCTTTCCCATAAAACAAAATGTCCCAATTCACTCCTTTTAAATCCTTTCGCATCTCCTCAAAGTTAGCCTTTCTCCAATCAAAAATCTCAACCCTAGGTCCAGTTCTGACCCTCTCCATAATTATATTGAAACTAATGGTATTGTGATCACTGGTCCCGAACTGTTCCCCAACGCATACCCCTGCCACCTAACCCGTCTCATTTCCTAACAGGAGGTCCAGCACCGCCCCTTCTCTAGTAGGCACTTCTATGTATTGCTGCAAAAAACTATCCTGCACACATTTTATAAACTCCAACCCATCCAGCCCATTTACAGAATGTGTTTCCCAGTCTATGTGTGGAAAATTGAAATCTCCCACAATCACTACCTTGTGCTTACTACTAATATCTGCAATATCCTTACATATTTGCTCTTCCAATTCTCGCTCCCCATTTGGCGGTCTATAATACACCCCTATAAGTGTTGCTACCCCTTTCCCATTTCTCAGTTCCACCCAAATAGCCTCCCTAGACGAGCCCTCTAATCTATCCTGCCAAAGCACTGCTGTAATATCTTCCCTGATAAGCAATGCAACACCTCCACCTCTTGCCCCTCCAATTCTATCACACCTGAAGCAACAAAATCCTGGAATATTTAGTTTCCAATCACAGCCCTCCTGCAACCATGGTTCACTGATCGCCACAACATCATACTTCCAGGTGTCAATCCAGGCTCTAAGTTCATCCACCTTTCTTACAATGCTCCTAGCATTAAAATATACACATTTAAGAAACCCACCCTCTCTTATTCTGTGTTTATTGTCTTTTTCTTCTCTCTCCCCTACATTTTGGGTCAGAGTGCTACCATTCTCTGCCTCCTGCCTCACACACTGACTGCTAGCTTTTCCAATTTGAGTCCCTCCCCCCAACAATACTAGTTTAAAGTCTACCCAGTAGCATTTGCAAATCTCCCCGCCAGGACATTGGTCCCCCTCGAGTTCAAGTGCAACCCGTCCTTTCTGTACAGGTCGCACCTTCCCCAAAAGAGGTCCCAATGATCCAGAAACTTTAATCCATGCCCACTGCACCAGTCCCTCATCCACTCATTTATCCTCCACCTCGCTCCATTCCTACTCTCACTATCGCGTGGCACAGCAAGTAATCCTGAGATTGTTACCTTTGCAGGTCTTCTCCTTAACTCTCTACCTAACTCCCTAAATTCTTCTTTCAGGACCTCTTCTCTTTTTTTACCTATGTCGTTGGTACCTATATGTACCACAACCTCAGGCTCCTCTCCCTCCCATTTCAGGATTTCTTGGACACGTTCTGACACATCCCTGACCCTGGCACCAGGGAGGCAAACTACCATCCGGGTCTCCTGTCTGCATCCACAGAATCGCCTATCCGACCCCCTGACTATAGAGTCCCCTATTACAATTGCCCTCCTTTTCTTTTCCTTACCCTTCTGAGTAACAGGACCGGTCTTTGTGCCACACTATAACCCTCCATTCCTTTCCCGTCCATATAACTATCCAATATAAAGACAATAAACACAGAATAAGAGAGGGTGGGTTTCTTAAATGTGTATATTTTAATGCTAGGAGCATTGTAAGAAAGGTGGATGAACTTAGAGCCTGGATTGACACCTGGAAGTATGATGTTGTGGCGATCAGTGAACCATGGTTGCAGGAGGGCTGTGATTGGAAACTAAATATTCCAGGATTTTGTTGCTTCAGGTGTGATAGAATTGGAGGGGCAAGAGGTGGAGGTGTTGCATTGCTTATCAGGGAAGATATTACAGCAGTGCTTTGGCAGGATAGATTAGAGGGCTCGTCTAGGGAGGCTATTTGGGTGGAACTGAGAAATGGGAAAGGGGTAGCAACACTTATAGGGGTGTATTATAGACCGCCAAATGGGGAGCGAGAATTGGAAGAGCAAATATGTAAGGATATTGCAGATATTAGTAGTAAGCACAAGGTAGTGATTGTGGGAGATTTCAATTTTCCACACATAGACTGGGAAACACATTCTGTAAATGGGCTGGATGGGTTGGAGTTTATAAAATGTGTGCAGGATAGTTTTTTGCAGCAATACATAGAAGTGCCTACTAGAGAAGGGGCGGTGCTGGACCTCCTGTTAGGAAATGAGACGGGTTAGGTGGCAGGGGTATGCGTTGGGGAACAGTTCGGGACCAGTGATCACAATACCATTAGTTTCAATATAATTATGGAGAGGGTCAGAACTGGACCTAGGGTTGAGATTTTTGATTGGAGAAAGGCTAACTTTGAGGAGATGCGAAAGGATTTAAAAGGAGTGAATTGGGACATTTTGTTTTATGGGAAAGATGTGGAAGAGAAATGGAGGACATTTAAAGGTGAAATTTTAAGAGTACAGAATCTTTATGTCCCTGTTCGGTTGAAAGGAAATAGTAAAAATAGGAAAGAGCCATGGTTTTCAAGGGAAATTGGACACTTGTTTCGAAAAAATAGAGAGATCTACAATAATTATAGGCAGCATGGAGTAAATGAGGTGCTTGAGGAGTATAAAGAATGTAAAAAGAATCTTAAGAAAGAAATTAGAAAAGCTAAAAGATATGAGGTTGCTTTGGCAAGTAAGGTGAATGTAAATCCAAAGGGTTTCTACAGATATAACCATATAACAATTACAGCATGGAAACAGGCCATCTCGGCCCTACAAGTCCGTGCCGATCAACTTTTTTCCCTTAGTCCCACCTGCCTGCACTCATACCATAACCCTCCATTCCCTTCTCATCCATATGCCTATCCAATTTATTTTTAAATGATACCAACGAACCTGCCGCCACCACTTCCACTGGAAGCTCATTCCACACCGCTACCACTCTCTG
Organism: Amblyraja radiata; assembly: GCF_010909765.2. NCBI lineage: Eukaryota > Metazoa > Chordata > Chondrichthyes > Rajiformes > Rajidae > Amblyraja > Amblyraja radiata. Next base: position 933,141 of record NC_045989.1, read on the forward strand.
AGTAACGAAGTTCCCCCTCATGTTACCCCTAAACTTCTGTCCCTTAATTCTGAAGTCATGTCCTCTTGTTTGAATCTTCCCTATTCTCAAAGGGAAAAGCTTGATCACGTCAACTCTGTCTATCCCTCTCATCATTTTAAAGACCTCTATCAAGTCCCCCCTTAACCTTCTGCTCTCCAGAGAATAAAGACCTAACTTATTCAACCTATCTCTGTAACTTAGTTGTTGAAACCCAGGCAACATTCTAGTAAATCTCCTCTGTACTCTCTCTATTTTGTTGACATCCTTCCTATAATTGGGCGACCAAAATTGTACACCATACTCCAGATTTGGTCTCACCAATGCCTTGTACAATTTTAACATTACATCCCAGCTTCTATACTCAATGCTCTGATTTATAAAGGCTAGCATACCAAAAGCTTTCTTTACCACCCTATCTATATGAGATTCCACCTTCAAGGAACTATGCACGGTTATTCCCAGATCCCTCTGTTCAACTGTATTCTTCAATTCCCTACCATTTATCATGTACGTCCTATTTTGATTTGTCCTGCCAAGGTGTAACACCTCACATTTATCAGCATTAAACTCCATCTGCCATCTTTCAGCCCATTTTTCCAAATGGCCTAAATCACTCTGTACACTTTGGAAATCCTCTTAATTATCCACAACACCCCCTATCTTGGTATCATCTGCATACTTACTAATCCAATTTACCACCCCTTCATCCAGATCATTGATGTACATGACAAACAACAAAGGACCCAACACAGATCCCTGAGGCACCCCACTAGTCGCCTGCCTCCAACCCGACAAACAGCCATCCACCATTACCCTCTGGCTTCTCCCATTCAGCCACTGCTGAATCCATCTTGCTATTCCTGCATTTATACCCAACAGTTTAACCTTCTTAACCAACCTTCCATGAGGAACCTTGTCAAAGGCCTTACTAAAGTCCGTATAGACAACATCCACTGCTTTACCCTCGTCAATTTCCCTAGTAACCTCTTCAGAAAATTCAAGAAGATTAGTCAAACATGACCTTCCAGGCACAAATCCATGTTGACTGTTCCTAATCAGACCCTGTTTATCCAGATGCTTATATATATTATCTCTAAGTATCTTTTCCATTAATTTGTCCACCACTGAAGTCAAACTAACAGGTCTATAATTGCTAGGTTTACTCTTAGAACCCTTTTTAAACAATGGAACAACATGCGCAGTACGCCAATCCTCGGGGACTATTCCCGTTTCTAATGACATATGAAATATTTCTGTCATAGCCCCGGCTATTTCTACACTAACTTCCCTCAATGTCCTAGGGAATATCCTGTCAGGACCTGGAGACTTATCCACTTTTATATTTTTCAAAAGTGTCAGTACTTCTTTTACTTTGAAACTCATAGTATCCATAACTACTCTACTCGTTTCCCTTACCTCACATAATTCAATATCCTTCTCCTTGGTGAATACTGAAGAAAAGAAATTGTTCAATATCTCCCCCATCCCTTTTGGCTCTGCAGATAGTTGCCCACTCTGTTTCTCCAATGGACCTATTTTATCCCTTGTTATCCTTTTGCTATTAATATAGCTGTAGAAACCCTTTGGATTTACTTTCACCTTACAAAGCAACCTCATATCTTCTTTTAGCTTTTCTAATTTCTTTCTTAAGATTCTTTTTACATTCCTTATACTCCACAAGCACTTCATTTACTTCATACTGCCTATAATTATTGTAGATCTCCCTCTTTTTCCGAACAAGATGTCCAATTTCCTTTGAAAACCAGGGCTCTTTCCAATTTTTACTGTTTCCTTTCAACCGAACAGGAACATAAAGATTCTGTACTCTTAAAATTTCCCCTTTAAATGTCCACCATTTCTCTTCTACATCTTTCCCATAAAATAAAATGTCCCAGTCCACTCCTTTTAAATCATCTCGCATCTCATCAAAGTTAGCCTTTCTCTTTATTGGTTGGATAGTTCTACCCAACAGACAGAATGGATAAAAATGGAGAAGGAGGATTGCCATCCTTGTAATATAGGAACGATCCTCTTCTCCCCAAAAAAACTGAATAACACAATATATAAGAAGAACCCAATTATATATGGTACAATCAGAATTTGGAAACAAATAAAATTATCTTTAAAATTAAGAAATCTATCACTGTTAATGCCAATAGCGAATAACCCTTTATTTAAACCATCTCGTATTGATAAGACATATAACCAATGGGAAAGTCTCGGAATTAGAAGGATCGGGGATATGTACGAAATGGGAAACCTACTATCATTCCAACAACTACAATTAAAATTTAAATTGAAAAACAACCAATATTTTAAATATCTTCAGATTTGCGATTTCGTGAAAAAATATATACAAGGATATCAAAAAGTAACTCCTGACTTATTGGAAGAAGCAATGAATATTGAAGCTGACTCACAAAAATTAATATCATATTTATATAATGGTATTCTAAATATAGACCTACCATCGACAGAGGTACTTAGAGAAGAGTGGGATCGGGAACTAATGATAAAAATTACGAAGGTTAAATGGGAAAAATACCTGATATATATTCACAAATGTTCAATTAATGTAAGACATAATCTAATTCAATTTAAAATTGTACATAGATTATATTATTCAAAAACAAGATTGAACAAATTTTATCCAAATATATCCGCCACTTGTGATAAATGTCTAGCCCAAAAGGCAACTATAAGTGTGTTATAGTTGCCTTAGTTTCCTGCATAAAACTTTATAGATTTTGGAATGATATTTTTGAAATATTTACAAAATTGTTCAAGACAAGAATGGAACCTAATACTGAAATGATTATATTTGGCGTAATGGAAGATGGGAATAAATTAAACACATCTCAAAATCTATTCCTTAACTATGGTTTAATAATAGCAAAAAAATTAATTCTTAAATTTTGGAAGGGTACATCAATACCAACGCTTAAAATGTGGATTGCAAGTATGTTGGACACCGCTCATCTTGAGGAAATGCGATTCCTCCTAATGGATAAATCAGACCAATTCATAACGAGTTGGTCTCCATTCGTCGTTTTTTTTGGAATCATATGGTGCAACACAATTGTAAAAAAATAACTGTTTCAGGACTGGACGAGGGTTGATCAAGATTATAAATAATGAACACCTTTTCTTTTTATTTTATTTTCTTTTCTCTATTTTCTCTCTCAACTTTCTTCATTTACTCGTTTTCTTTTTTCACACACTATATATTTCACATCTTTCTATCCTTTACTATCTAACTTCTTTTTCTTATTCTAATCTTTTTTCAATGTAACAAAAAAAAAAAAAATTGTACATAAAATGTATTATGAAAATATATATTAGGCACTTTGGTGCCATATGACTGTACTTACTTCTAATAAAATAAAATATAAAAATAAAAAAAATAGTTAGCCTTTCTCCAATCAAAAATCTCAACCCTAGGTCCAGTTCTGACCTTCTCCATAATTATATTGAAACTAATGGTATTGTGATCACTGGACCCGAAGTGCTCCCCAACGCATACCTCCACCACCTGTCCCGGTATATTAATAGCAAAAGGATAACAAGGGATAAAATTGGTCCATTAGAGAGTCAGAGTGGACAGCTATCTGCAGAGCCAAAAGAGATGGGGAAGATATTGAACAATTTATTTTCTTCGGTATTCACCAAGGAGAAGGATATTGAATTATGTGAGGTAAGGGAAACAAGTAGAGTAGCTATGGAAACTATGAGATTCAAAGAAGAGGAAGTACTAACACTTTTGAGAAATATGAAAGTGGATAAGTCTCCAGGTCCGGACAGGATATTCCCTAGGACATTGAGGGAAGTTAGTGTAGAAATAGCAGGGGCTATGACAGAAATATTTCAAATGTCATTAGAAACGGGAATAGTGCCGGAGGATTGGCATACTGCGCATGTTGTTCCATTGTTTAAAAAGGGGTCTAAGAGTAAACCTAGCAATTATAGACCTGTTAGTTTGACGTCAGTGGTGGGCAAATTAATGGAAAGGATACTTAGAGATAATATATATAAGCATCTGGATAAACAGGGTCTGATTAGGAACAGTCAACATGGATTTGTGCCTGGAAGGTCATGTTTGACTAATCTTGAATTTTTTGAAGAGGTTACTCGGGAAATTGATGAGGGTAAAGCAGTGGATGTTGTATATATGGACTTCAGTAAGGCCTTTGACAAGGTTCCTCATGGAAGGTTGGTTAAGAAGGTTCAATTGTTGGGTATCAATGGTGGAGTAGCAAGATGGATTCAACAGTGGCTGAATGGGAGATGCCAGAGAGTAATGGTGGATGGTTGTTTGTCAGGTTGGAGGCCAGTGACTAGTGGGGTGCCACGGGGATCTGTGTTGGGTCCACTGTTGTTTGTCATGTACATCAATGATCTGGATGATGGTGTGGTAAATTGGATTAGTAAGTGTGCAGATGATACTAAGATAGGTGGGGTTGTGGATAATGTAGATTTTCAAAGTCTACAGAGAGATTTATGCCAGTTGGAAGAGTAGGCTGAAAGATGGCAGATGGAGTTTAATGCTGATAAGTGTGAGGTGCTACATCTTGGCAGGACAAATCAAAATAGGACGTACATGGTAAAAGGTAGGGAATTGAAGAATGCAGGTGAACAGAGGGATCTGGGAATAACTGTGCACAGTTCCCTGAAAGTGGAATCTCATGTAGATAAGGTGGTAAAGAAAGCTTTTGGTGTGCTGGCCTTTATAAATTAGAGCATTGAGTATAGAAGTTGGGATGTAATGTTAAAATTGTACAAGGCATTGGTGAGGCCAATTCTGGAGTATGGTGTACAATTTTGGTCGCCTAATTATAGGAAGGATGTCAACAAAATAGAGAGAGTACAGAGGAGATTTACTAGAATGTTGCCTGGGTTTCAGCAACTAAGTTACAGAGAAAGGTTGAACAAGTTAGGGCTTTATTCTTTGGAGCGCAGAAGGTTTAGGGGGGTCTTGATAGAGGTCTTTAAAATGAAGAGAGGGATAGACAGAGTTGACGTGGATAAGCTTTTCCCACTGAGAGTAGGGAAGATTCAAACAAGGGGACATGACTTGAGAATTAAGGGACAGAAGTTTAGGGGTAACATGAGGGGGAACATCTTTACTCAGAGAGTGGTGGCTGTGTGGAATGAGCTTCCAGTGAATGTGGTGGAGGCAGGTTCGGTTTTATCATTTAAAAATAAATTGGATAGTTATATGGACGGGAAAGGAATGGAGGGTTATAGTGTGAGCGCAGGTAGATGGGACTAGGGGAGAATAAGTGGTCAGCACGGACTAGAAATGTCCTCCATTTCTCTTCTACATACCTATACATCGCTGAACTTGTCCAGATCACAATAAACTTGATGACCAGAGAATGGGCATCTCGGGGAAAACTGTCCAATGGCTAGAATCAGATCTCACACACAATAAGAGGGTTGTTGTTGTTGATAGTTTAACAGCGCCTGGACATCATCGCAAGAGTCCCTTATATCTGAGGGTAATTTCATTCTTTCCTGAAATCGCTCATGTGTTTGTAGGTAGTCTTCATGAGGACATTTGAGTAAATGAGAGAGATAAATAGCTCCAGTCAAGAGTGTTTAATTGTCATATGTACCGGCAATGGAACAATGAAATTCTTACTTCCTGAAGCTTTACAGGCCCATTAACACAAAACAAGTAGATAAATATATTACAATCAATAATATAATCCATTGATAACTGTATTACTAGGTAACCATCACAGTGCAAAACTGAAGTCCAAAATGCAATCAAAAACACCTACAACGTGCGAAGGAGCGGGCACTCAAATTTCATAGAGGTAACTTCGATAGACCCATGCAGTTGCCAGCTGAAGCCATTGCTGAGTTACAATGGTGGGTGTCCAATATTCGGTATTGCTCTAGTACTATTTTAGTTGATTCGCCATCAGTTATCCTGCAAACTGATGCCAGTGCTCTAGGTTGGGGTGCTACTAACTCTGTCTCAAGCTGCGGTGGCAGATGGAATCTGCAGGAATCATCGATGCTTCAGTCCCATGGTATTAACTACTTAGAGTTGTTGGGAGCAGTCTATGGGTTAAAGGCTTATTGTAGCAATATGCACCATCTGCATGTTCAATTTCAGGCTGACAACACTACAGCAGTCGCATACATTAATCACATGGGTGGAAGTAAGTCTGTATTCTGTGATAAATTGTCAAACCACATTTGGCACTGGTGTATTGCGAGAAACATCTGGCTTTCAGCTAACTACTTACCAGGTAGATATAACATGGTGGTGGACAACAGGTCACGAGAATTCAATGACAACAAAGAGTGGATGTTGAATCATGAAGTAGTTATTGATATTGTCGTTCAGTATGATGTACCGTTGATCTGTTTGCTTCCAGACTAATTCATCAGTTACCAAATTACGTTTCATGGGAACCAGATCCAGGGGGCAGCAGCAGTAGATGCCTTCTCACTATGCTGGGGTGGGAAGTTCTTGTATGTTTGTCCCCCATTTTGCTTCATCAGTCGATGCTTGGCGAAGATCAAGCAAGACTCTGCATCTGGCATATTGGTAGTACCAGACTGGCCTACACACCATTGGTTCCCACTCATCCTAGCTATGATTACACAGCCATTTATGGTTGTTCCCAAAAGCAAAAAGCTGCTGGTACATCCTGTGCCATCCTCTTCATGACCGAATAAATTTGTTGGTTTGCAGATTCCGAGGAGACCGTTCCTGGGGCTCGGACTTTCAGATTGTGCGGTAGATGTGATCGCTGCGGCCTGGAGGAAGAGCACGCAGAAACAGTACTTCTCTCATATAAGAAAATGGGAGATGTACTGCTCCCTATCGAATATCTCTTATAACATGGCTTCCATTACGGATGTTTTGGAGTTCCTTTCTACACTTTTTTTATGATCAGCATCTCAGTTATAGTTCCATAAATAGTGCTAGGTGAGCGTTGTCATCTTATTTATGGTGGGGTCAAAGAACCACACTGTCGGATCTCATCCCTTAATAACTAGATTTATGAAGGGCATTTTTAACTCTACTCCTTCTGGGCCCAGATATTCACAGATATGGGATGTGTGCATGGTCCTCACACTGCTCTGTCAGTGGGCACCAGCTTCATCCCTTTCTCTCTCTAATCTCACACTTAAGGTAGTCATGCTCATGGCGCTGGTCTCAGCGCAACGGGTCCAGACGTTAAATAAACTTAGACTGGACAGCATGGTTACAACTGTTGACAACATCACATTTTTTGTTCATGATCTATTAAAGCAGAGCAGACCAGGGATGTCGAGGCTCAAATTAAGTTTTATGGCTTACCCCGTAGATCAACCGTTGTGTGTGGTATCTCACATGTTACAATACATTAAAATCACTAAGAGCCTCAGAAGCTCGGAACTATCCTTATTTATCAGCTACACTAAACCTCATAGGAAGGTTACAGTGCAGACCATCTCAAGATGGATAAAACAGGCGCTGACATATGCAGGAGTGGACACTGACACTTTTAAACCTCATTCCACCAGATCTACATCAGCAGCATGGGATATGGACGTCCCTCTCGACCACATTCTAGCGGCTGCAGGATGGTCGAATGAACTGACGTAGCAGAGGTTTTACAACAAACCTATTGCCAGACCGGGGATGTTTGCTAATTCTGTTTTAGATTCTGCTTTATAGTTTCCCCCTGGGTGAGAGGGGTCACTATTGTTTTCTTTGATTATTAAAACATCAGCATTTTTATCTATGTCATGTTTGAGTGCATTAATTATTTTAACTCATCCTGGTCAACTAATGCAGTGTGTGACGCATGGATTTGTTTTTCCACAGCATGAAATCACAGAGCTTCTGTCTTCACATAGTCACTCACGTGACTCCGAAGTAAAATAGTAAGATTAAACGAGAACTTACCAGTTTGAAGTGCCCTCCATTCCCAACCCTCGTAACATAAAGATCTTTCTCAAAGTTCTAGTCAGCTCTAATCTTACTATTTTAGTTCAACAACTGGTATCTGTGATTTTATGCTGCTGCTTTGAAGATCGACGCGCATGCGCCTTGACGGCCTTCTTCACGTAATCGCTCATCGTAACTCCTCATAAAATAAAGATCAAACTTCAAACTGATAAGTTCTCGTTTAATCTTACTATTATTAAGGGTTTGGACACGCTAGAGGCAGGAAACATGTTCCTGATAGTGGGGGAGTCCAGAACCAGGGGCCACAATTTAAGAATAAAGGGTAAGCTATTTAGAACGGAGATGAAGAAACACTTTTTCACACAGTGAGTTTTGATTCGGTGGAATTCTCTGCCTCAGACGGGCGGTGGAGGCCGGTTCTCTCGATACTTTCAGGAGAGAGCTAGATAGCAGAGTCAGGGGATATGGGGAGAAGGCAGGAATGGGGTACTGATTGGGGATGATCAGCCATAATCTCATTGAATGGCAGTGCTGGCTCGAAGGGCCGAATGGCCTACTCCTGTACGTCTATTGATGTGACATCCTTTGTTCTTATATGGAGCAATGGTGGTCTGCATTCTTGAACAGCAGTGCAACAACACTCTGTTCAATCACACACTTTAATTGCAGTCTTTCCTGTTCAACCAGAACACAAACACACAGCTGCCTTTCCCTGAGATGGAGATTGTGGTTTCATTAGATTCAACAAAAGTCATGTCTCTATCCCCGTGTCTTTACCAAAAACCATTTCCTGAGGTTAACAATGTGGGTTGGGTGGGTCCAACAAGATCAGCCCATGTAACGTTTTCTGGTTTATTCCTGCCTGAGAAGCCACCATCAACTCTTTAGCAAATAGGTGTTTAAGAAGGAACTGCAGATGCGGGAAAATCGAAGGTACACAAAAAAGCTGGAGAAACTCAGCGGGTGCAGCAGCATCTATGGAGCGAAGGAAATAGGCAATGTTTCGGGCCGAAACCCTTCTTCAGACTGATCGGGGGTGGGGGGGGCGGGGACAAGAAAGGAAAAAGGAGGAGGAGCCCGAAGGCTGGTGGATGGGAGGAGACTGAAGGGGGACTGGGAAGGGGAGGACATAGCAAGGACTAACAAAATTGGGAGAATTCGATGTTCATGCCCCCAGGATGCAGACTCCCCAAGCGGAATATGAGGTGCTGTTCCTCCAATTTCCGGTGCTGCTCGCTGTGGCCATGGAGGAGACCCAGGACAGAGAGGTCGGAGACGGAGTGGGAGGGGGAGTTGAAGTGCTGAGCCACCGGGAGGTCAGCTTGGTTATTGCGGACCGAGCGGAGGTGTTCGGCGAAACGATCGCCCAACCTCCGCTTGGTCTCACCGATATAGATCTGCTGACATCTAGAGCAGTGGATGCAATAGATGAGGTTGGAGGAGATGCAGGTAAACCTCTGTCGCGCCTGGTACGACTGCTTGGGTCCTTGAACAGAGTCGAGGGGGCAGGTAAAGGGACAAGTGTTGCATCTCTTGCGGTTGCAAGGTAAAGTGCCCGGGGAGGGGGTGGTACGAGAGGGAAGGGAAGAATTGACAAGGGAGTTATGGAGGGAGCGGTCTTTGTGGAAGGCAGATATGGGGGGAGCTGGGAAGATGTGGCGAGTGGTGGGGTCACGTTGGAGGTGGCGAAACTGACGGAGGATTACTTTTTGTATGTGACGGCTGGTGGGGTGAAAGGTGAGGACTAGGGGGACTCTGACCTTGTTGTGAGTGGGGGGATGGGGAGAGAGAGCAGTGTTGCGGGGTATGGAAGAGACCCTGGTGCGAACCTCATCTATGGTGGAGGAGGGGAACCCCCGTTCCCTGAATAATGAGGACATTTCAGATGTCCTGGTGTGGAACGCCTCATCCGTGGAGCAGATGCGGCGTAGACGGAGGAATTGGGAGTAGGGGATGGAGCCCTTACAGGAAGCAGGGTGGGAAGAAGCGTAGTCCAGATAGCTATGGGAGTCAGTGGGTTTATAGTGGATGTCGGTCAGAAGTCTATCACCTGCAATGGAGATAGTGAGGTCAAGGAATGGTAGGGAAGTGTCGGAAATGGTCCAGGTGTATTTGAGTGCCGGATGGAAGTTAGTGATGAAGTGGATGAAGTCAGTCAGTTGTGTGCGGGTGCAGGAGGTGGCACCAAAGCAGTCGTCGATGTAGCGGAGGTAGAGGTCGGGGATGTGGCCCTGGTATCACGCATCTACACCAGTATGTCAAGGTCCCTAAGAGCCTCATAGACTTTGACTAGCAATATTGTTAGTTACATAAAACCTCGTTAGAAGGAATCACTACAAATGGTTCTGGCATATACAGGAGTGTACATTGAAATTGGGTCCCACTCTACCAGGACCGCTATACCTCAGCAGCAGGCTTATGGACCAGATCCTAGCTGCTGCAGGATGGTCAAACTGTACAAATATTCAGAATAAACCCATGGCCAGATCTGGGGTATTTGCCAACTCTATGTTAGGTATGGTCCATACTTCCTCCAGGTTGAGAGAGGTTACGATTCCCACTATTGTTCATTAATAGCATCAACATGTCTATATCTATGTCATGTCTGAATGCTATATTAATGTTCACTCATCATTGGCCCACTTATTCTGTGTATGGCGCCTGGACTCGTTTCCAAGGCATGAAATCACAGAGCTTTAAAATCTTCACGTAGTCACTCACGTGACTCCGAGGTAAAATAGTAAGATTAAACGAGAACTTACCAGTTTGAAGTTTGATCTTTATTTTATGAGGAGTAACATTGAGGGATTACGTGCCCTCCGCTCCCACCCTCGATCATAAAGTTCAACTGGTGTCCTATTTCTCTAATCTTACTATGTTCAGTTCATTTACTGTTATCTGTGATTTCACACCGCTGCTTTGAAGATTGACATGCATGCATCCTGGCGGGTTCTTCACGTAATCCCTCAACGTTACTCCTCATAAAATAAAGATCAAACTTCAAACTGGTAAGTTCTCGTTTAATCTTACTAGTAAATCTCCTCTGTACTCTCTCTATTTTGTTGACATCCTTCCTATAATTAGGCGACCAAAATTGTACACCATACTCCAGAATTGGCCTCACCAATATTGTAACAACCCTACTGCAGGACATTAGTATCAGTATTAGAATGTGTGAACGGCTCTTATCTTAGTTCTCGCAGACACAGTGGAGGTCGCTTTATTCGCTTTACAGAATTACTGCAGAAGTCAGTTTTAAAATGAAACTAGCATCCATTACACATCCATAGCGGTCACAGCTAAAATAACTAAAATAAGCTAAATTAAATGGTGGCTATCGCTTTAAATCTTACATTCCTCCATTTTGATTAAACTTAATCAATATATCAAATGATGCAGCTGGAAGCCATACATTTGCAAATACATGGTGCACAGGAATAAAGCAGTAAAATGATGATTATAATTATCAAAATAGTAGTTCCATAATGCCACACAAGGCACCATGGAGACCCTCCAGTAAAACAACTCCACATACCCTTGTTTTGATCCTCAACCAGTTTCTCCCCCTCACCCTGGATCTCGGTTATTTCCTTTCTTATACGGGCTGCCAGGTCATTCTGTTGGAGGATTCGTCGGGAATATAGGTACAGCATTCTTGCCCAATTATAGCACAGGTGTCCCCTTTCTCGGCCAGAATAAAATCTAAGGCCATTCGATTCTGTAGCACCACCATCCTCATGGCAACCATTTCAGCTGTCAGTGACCCGATCTGGGCCTGTGTTCCCATAAGGGCAGCTGCTGCATTGGTACCTGGACGTGGCGCCAACGGACGAGAGGCCGAAGCAAAGATGTCGAAGCCAAAGAACCAAATGTTTCTTGTCGCTGAGGCAGAGACATGAACCCCCACGCTCCCGTCTCCCCCTTCTCTCTCTCCCCCCTTCTTTCCCTCTCCGTCCGTCTCTTCCAGCGGGAGCGTCCCACAGTCACTGACGCAGCTTTTTGATTCGTTGGTTTTAGGCATCCCATCCTATCGGTTAGTTTGCATTTAGGCGTCCCGCCCTTTCGGTTAGTAGGCGTTTCGGCTTTGTTTCCATTCGGTTCTTTGGCTTCAAAATCTTTGCTTCGACCTCTCGTCCGTCGGCACCACGTCCGCACACTGCTGTATTATTAGCCAATTCCTCCAATAGCCACTAAGATGGTCGATCATTAGCACATTTTGAATTATCCCATACCAGGGGGGCATTGTCATCCCAACACTCTCACCTGGGGAGAGATACCGTTTTGTAAACCAAGATCTAGGTGCGAGGATTTTAAATGTGGGATGGTCTGTTATTAGTTAAAGTGGCAGATAGCAGGGAACACATAAGCAAGGTAACAGCATCCTGTCCAATGATGGGGGCCATACACCCGTCTTACCATATTTCCATCGTTATGTGGCATCCCTGGTAACCATGGATAGGCCCGTGATCCACATAGAAAATAGGTACCATTAACAGGTCTTGTTGGGCCAGAGGTAGCACTGGCATCCATCATGGTGCATGAACTGTTTCCCAGGAAAACCCCTGTACCTTTATGGTAACAGTGACAGGTGGCATTAACTGGCTTCTGGGGAACTTCCATTATCTTTAATCGTGGAAGTTGTGCCCCTTTTTGTACATTAATTTTCCAATCCTCCTTAAAAGGTGGGATATACCATCTCCTAAAGTTGTTGTACTTTGGGGAACCACCCCTGTTATTCCGTTGAATTGTTCTATTAACAGAGGAAGAAAAACACTAAGGCATATTTTTCAGTGATATTCAATGGGATAGGGACCAGGGGAATCCCTCCTTTCCCATTTTGTGGCTTAGCTGTGCATACCCAGCAGGACTGATCCGTAGGGGTGAAACGTCGTGCATATGCATGGATTGCTTTAAGATACACATTCATCTCCCATGGTTCAGTTAGTGGGGTCAGGGAACTGATAATAATGAACACTTTTGCAGGATAGTAAAAGCTTCTTTAGGTATGTGAAGAGGAAAAAAAGACCAAAGTTGGACCCTTGAAGACCGAAAAAGGTGAATTTATTATGGGGAGCAAGGAAATGGCAGATGAGTTGAACAGGTACTTTGGATCTGTCTTCACTAAGGAGGACACAAACAATATTTCTGATATAGTAGTGGCCAGAGGATCTGGGGTGACAGAGGAACTGAAGGAAATCTACATTAGGCAGGAAATGGTGTTGGATAGACTGATGGGACTGAAGGCTGATAAATTCCCAGGGCCAGATGGTTTGCATCCCAGGGTACGTAAGGAAGTGGCTATGGAAACCGTGGATGCATTGGTGATAATTTTCCAATGTTCTATAGACTCAGGATCAGTTCCTGTGGATTGGAGGGTAGCTAATGTTATCCCACTTTTTAAGAAAGACGGGAGAGAGAAAACAGGGAATTATAGACCAGTTAGCCTGACATCGGTGGTGGGGAAGAGTCAATTATAAAAGATGAGATAGCCGAACATTTGGATAGCAGTAACAGGATCGGTCTGAGTCAGCATGGATTTACGAAGGGGAAATCATGCTTGACTAAACTTCTAGAATTTTTTGAAGATGTAACTAGGAAAATGGACAAGGGAGAGCCATTGGATGTAGGGTACCTGCTATGTTCGAGACTAAAGGCGTCATTATAGGCCAAACATTCATGAGGCATATCAATCATGTGTGTAGGTACGTCTTGTAAAAAGGTAACGGGATTAATAACTGAACAGTGGTAGAAATGCAAGTATGTATTAGCAGGGCTGCCAACTCTCACGCTTTGAGCGTGACACTCACGCATTTCAGCCAATTCTCACGCCCTCACGCTGAAGACAGAATTCTCACGCTGACTTCAGTCCCTGCACAGCAAAGATCCTATGGCGGAGCCACAGGGTCTTTGCTGAACAGTTTGTCTCTTTGCGTCACATGACAACGATCGGCATGGATTGTGGAAGCGCGTCGGTCCCGGGCAGCGTGTGTCAGCGCATTTGTGCGCCATCTGCGAGCGCTGCGCTTCCGGCTGCCGTTGCAACCTCGCTCCCTCCTGCCCTTCAACTCACACGGCAGCGGCAGCGCCAGCGCCAGCGCCGCCAATCCACGCTACACCGTGCCCGTCAGACTCCCCATTGGGCGGCCCGGGAAAGAGAGGGAGGGGAGAAAGAGAAAGAGAGAAAAAGAAAAAAAGGGAGGGATGGAGGCAAAGAGAGACAGAGGGAGGGAATGTAGTTAGGGATTGAAGGAAGGGAAGGAGAAAGGGGAGAAAGAGGAAGCATGAGGAAAAAGAGGGAGGGTGAGGAAAGAGAGGGAGGGGAGGAAAAAGAGGGAGTGGGAGGAAATAGGGAGGGATGGGGAGGGGGGGGGAGAAAGAGGGAGGAGGGAGGAAGGGGAGGAAAGAGGGAGGGAGCGGGGGGGGGGGGGGAAGCAAAGGTGTGTGTGGGTCTGTTTCCCTGTGTGTGTCTCCTTGTCTGTGTGTGTGCCTCCCTGTGTGTGTCTCCCTGTGTGTGTGTGTGTCTGTCTCCCTGTGTGTGTGTGTCTGTCTCCCTGTGTGTGTGTGTGTGTGTATCCCTGTGTGTGTGTATGTGTGTGTCCCTGTGTGTGTGTGTGTCCCTGTGTGTGTGTGTCTGTCTCCCTGTGTGTGTGTGTGTGTCTGTCTCCCTGTGTGTGTGTGTGTGTGTGTATCCCTGTGTGTGTGTATGTGTGTGTCCCTGTGTGTGTGTGTGTCCCTGTGTGTGTGTGTGTCCCTGTGTGTGTGTGTGTCTGTCTCCCTGTGTGTGTGTGTGTGTCCGACTCCCTGTGTGTGTGTGTCTGTCTCCCTGTGTGTGTGTGTCTGTCTCCCTGTGTGTGTGTGTGTGTGTGTGTCTGTCTCCGTGTGTGTGTGTGTGTGTGTGTGTGTGTGTCTGTCTCCCTGTGTGTGTGTGTGTGTGTGTGTATGTGTGTGTGTGTGTGTCTGTCTCCCTGTGTGTGTGTGTGTGTGTGTGTGTGTGTGTGTGTGTGTCTCCCTGTGTGTGTGTGTGTGTGTGTGTGTGTGTGTGTGTGTGTGTGTGTGTGTGTGTGTGTGTGTGTGTGTGTCTGTCTCCCTGTGTGTGTGTGTGTGTCTGTCTGTCTCCGTGTGTGTGTGTGTGTGTGTGTCTGTCTCCCTGTGTGTGTGTGTGTGTGTGTGTGTGTGTGTGTGTGTGTCTGTCTCCCTGTGTGTGTGTGTGTGTGTGTCTGTCTCCCTGTGTGTGTGTGTGTGTGCGTGTCTGTCTCCCTGTGTGTGTGTGTCTGTCTCCCTGTGTGTGTGTGTGTGTGTGTCTGTCTCCCTGTGTGTGTGTGTGTGTGTGTCTGTCTCCCTGTGTGTGTGTGTGTGTGTGTGTGTGTGTGTGTGTGTGTGTGTGTGTGTGTGTGTGTGTGTGTGTGTGTGTGTGTGTGTGTGTGTGTGTGTGTGTGTGTGTGTCTGTCTCCCTGTGTGTGTGTGTGTGTGTCTTCCTTTGTGTATGTGTCTCCCTGTGTGTCTGTTGTCACATCCTGGCCTTAGACAGGGCTACCAACTCTCACGCTTTGAGCGTGATGTCACTCATTTCAGCCAATTCTCACGCTGATGACAGAATTCTCACGCTGTCTTCAGTCCCTGCACAGTTTGTCTTTTTGCGCCATGATCGTGATGATCTGTGCGGTCTGGGGAAGCGCGTCAGTTGGCGGCTGTGAGTGAAGTTGCATCTCTTCTCTTCTCTTCTTTCTTGGTTGGATGTGCAGCTGCCAACAACATGAAGCAGCCGGAGCTAAAACTAACCAGGTGAATCAGTTGTAAAACATGGGGAGGACCACAATGAGGCCAAACATCTAGGACAGGGTTCGGCAACCTACGGCACACGGGCTGAATCCGACCCGTAACCCGAAAAACCACGGTTTTTTTCAATTCGTTTTCGCAGGGTGGGGGCAGGCGAGCCGACCTGAGAACTGCAGCCAGTCCCTGGGACGCGAGCTGAACTGGGAATGGCAGCCAGTCCCTGGGCACGCAGAATGCCAACTTGATCATTATGAACAAATTGGGCCAGCCACGTACATGTTGTATAACTCTGACTCTGAAGATCTGAATGGGCTTAGAATGACCATTTAAGCAGAATTGCCCCCACTTTCCCCATTTTGATTCTTGAGATTAATATCCCTTTGCTCTGTTAACAGCGTTAAAGTACTTATGAGGTCGAGTCAGGAAAGGGAACATGTCATTTCTTTTTAGTTTGCTTTAATTTGTTAATTGATTGTTCTGTGCCATCATATCTGAAATGGTCTTAAAGTAACTTAACTGTTATAAAACAGTAATAAGTGATTTTTGTCCAATCAATTGGAACTTGCATAAAATGTTTGCATTATTAGCAGGACTTCCAACTCTCACGCATTGAGCGTGAGACTCACGCATTTCACAAAATTCTCATGCTCTCACGCTGATCATAAAATTTCTCACGCTCAAATATCTGCGGGTGCTGAAAGTTCAAAATAAAGCAAAAATTGTTTTAGAGGTGAGTAAAAACCATGAGGGGAATATCAGGTGAATGCATAGTATTTTTCCCAGGATATGTGATTCAAGCACTAGTTTAAAGAAGGGCTATCAAACTACCAGTACCAACCCCCTTCCCCCTTCCTCCATGAGGCACGGCACGCACCTCCCACCCTCACCTCCGGCGGTTCTATGTCCGTCGACCGCTCTGTCCACACCCCATGGAGTTTTAACCCTGGCCCGGAGCCAGGAGCGGACCGGGTGAGTGGGGGCATTGGTTCCGCCTCCGGAGACTACTATGGGAGGGGGAACACCACATCCCACACCCTCCCCCCCTCGGTCGCTACGCTTCCCCAAACTGCACAGATCGCTGTGATGTGGCGCAAAATGACAAACTGTGCAGGGACTGAAGACAGCGTGAGAATTCTGTCATCAGCGTGAGAATTGGCTGAAATGCGTGACTCTCACGCGTAAAGCATGAGAGTTGGCAGCCCTGTCTAAGGCCAGGATGTGACAACAGACGCACAGGGAGACACATACAGAAAGGAAGTCACACACACACACACACACACACACAGGGAGACAGACACACACACACACACAGGGAGGGAGACAGACACACACACACACAGGGAGACAGACACACACACACAGGGAGACAGACACACACACACAGGGAGACAGACACACACACACACAGGGAGACAGACACACACACACAGGGAGACAGACACACACACACAGGGAGACAGACACACACACACAGGGAGACAGACAGACACACACAGACACAGGGAAACAGACACACACACACACACAGGGAGACAGACACACTCACACAGGGAGACAGACACACACACACACAGGGGGACAGACACACACACACACAGGGAGACAGACACATACACACAGGGAGACAGACACACACAGGGAGACAGACACATACACACAGGGAGACAGACACACACAGGGAGACAGACACACACACACAGACAGACAGACAGACAGACAGACAGACAGACAGACAGACAGACAGACAGACAGACAGACAGACACACACACACACACAGGGAGACAGACAGACACACACACACACAGGGAGACACATACACAAAGGAAGACACACACACACACAGGGACACACACACACACAGGGAGACAGACACACACACACACAGGGAAACAGACACACAAACACAGGGAGACAGACACATACACACAGGGAGACACACACACACACACAAGAAGACGGACACACACACACACACAGGGAGACACACACACACGGGAACAGACAGACACACACAGGGAGACAGACACACACACACACAGGGAGACAGACACACACACACACACACACACACAGGGAGACAGACAGACACACACACACAGGGAGACAGACAGACACACACAGGGAGACAGGGAGACACACACACGGGGAGACACACACACACACAGGGAGACACAGACACACACACACAGGGACACAGACACACACACACACAGGGAGACACAGACACACACACACAGGGACACACACACACACACACACACAGGGATACACACACACACACACAGGGAGACACAGACACACACACACAGGGAGACACACACACACACACACACACACACACACACACACACACACAAGGAGACACACACACACACACAAGAAGACGGACACACACACACACACAGGGAGACACACACACACAGGGAGACAGACAGACACACACACACACACAGGGAGACAGACAGACACACACACAGGGAGACACAGACACACATACACAGGGAGACACACACACACACACACACACACACACACACACACACACACACACACACACACAAGGAGACACACACAGGGAAACAGACACACACACACCCTTCCTTCCCCCCCTCCATCCTCCGTTCCCTCCCTCTCTTTCCTCCCCTCCCCCTCTTTCCTCACCCTCCCTCTTTTTCCTCACGCATCCTCTTTCTCCCTTTCTCCTTCCCTTCCTTCAATCCCTTACTACATTCCCTCCCCGTCTCTCTTTGCCTCCATCCCTCCCTTTTTTCTTTCTCTCTCTCTCTTTCTCCCCTCCCTCTCTTTCCCCGGCCGCCCAACTGTGTCCCCGGCCGCCCCCGTGTCTGGCGGGCACGGTGTAGCGTGGATTGGCGGAGCTGGCGCTTGCGTGTGAGTTGAAGGGCTGGAGGGAGGGAGGGAGCGAGGTTGCCGCGGCAGCCGGAAGCGCAGAGCTCGCAGACGGCGCACAAAAGCGCTGACACCCACTGCGCGGGACCGACGCGCTTCCCCAATCCGTGCAGATCGCTGTCATGTGGCGCAAAGAGTCAAACTGTGCAGCAAAGATCCTATAGCTCCGCAATAGGATCTTTGCTGTGCAGGGACTGAAGTCCGTGAGAATTCTGTCTTCAGCGTGAGGGCGTGAGAATTGGCTGAAATGCGTGAGTCTCACGCTCAAAGCGTGAGAGTTGGCAGCCCTGCAATCTGTCCTGTTGAGGTATTTGTGACTGACCAGAACATAATAGAGCCTTCAGGGAAAATTTGCTCTTCATTGAGACACGTCGGATCTACCTTGTTGTATAAGGTGTAGGCTAAACTTCCCACTTCTTTAGCAGTATGTCCCTCATTTACAGCAATAGTCACATGTGGGATGACAAATGGTTTATGTCGCCATAAGGAAGGTAAAATTTCGGCCAGAAGGGCCGTTCCACGGGGTCCATCTACGTGGCCAAAAATAGTGACTGAGGCCAATTCATCTAAAAGGTCGGCGTAATATTCTTCGTCTTCAGTATTTACACCAGTGGGGTCACAGCATAGAGTGACATGAGGGTTGGGCATCTTTTGAAATAATGCGATTGGCTGCAAGTCAATTGCCCACCATTGTAGTAACATTCCAGTTCTCAGGGCTGTAATCTGTGATATATGACCCTCCTCTTGTAACTCTATGCCCTCATTTGTACAGGAGATGGTGATGGATAAACTTTGTAGCAGGTCACGGGCCTGGTGGGCAGCAGTGGATGCCAGTAGTGACTGAGAATGAGATAGTACAACATCGATTCATTGCTTGGACCTGAAGGAGTGAGGACAGCGGATAGCTGCAGGTTTTACCATCTAACCCCGATAGATGTGTAGAGGAGACAGACACAGGAAAGTGGTATTGATCAACCACTTCTTTATCGAGGGTGGAAAAGGTGGCAGCAGTGACAATCAGAAAATGTTTAGCATTGGTTCCCTTCCCTCCCTAGCAATAACGGGGAACATGGCTCGAGAATTGCCTGGGGACCATCAATCTTGGCTGTGGAATGGGTCCTTGGTGCTATAGGTGACTTCACAGGATTCCAATCGCTGATTTCTATCGCTGGAACCACTTGGGCATTCCCGTTTCATGTGTCCAATTCCCCCACATTTAAAGCAGACAATACTGTCTCGGTCTGGGCGGGGAGTACGGTGCTCATCGTTAAAACGACGATCTTGTCTATCACGGGGTGGTCCTCTATTGTACAGGCGATTAGTACCCCGTTGTGGTGGCCCTTGTTTCTGATAACAGATGGCGGAGTGGTTTAGAGGAGGCTGTACAGTCTCCCTCTGCTCCCTCATTATCAGATTGTACCACATATTCATGCTGAACCATCACAAGCTGCGCTGGGTTATTTTCGCTTTTAGCCTTTGGCCAGTGTGCACATACGGCACGTCGCATGCCGTCTGCTGCTTTGTTTACCTATTCCAGATCAACTTTAATCATTTGTACCTTAACAGAAGGCAGACACTGTACTAATAAGTCATTAAACTGCGTTCGAGCTCTATGTAACTCCATGTAACAAGTATCCCTCAGAAAAGCCAATGCCAACCATCCAGGAAACCATTCAGTTGCAGGAGGATATATAGGGGATATAAGATTATGGAAACTGCTTGAATGTACAATAGAGTGCATGTGAGGATTGTTGGTCACTCTGGCAGGGCAGACTTGTATGCCAGGTCCTTTTGCAGTTTGGGTTGTGGGGTGTATGCATTTTGCGACTCACTGTGGTGCCAGAGCAATTGGTGATGCTCTTTCCGCTACTTGGTGGCATCCAAGATTACAGACTTAGGCCCATAAAGTCAGTAGTTGCTGTATTATTTGTCAGAAATATAATCCTGGGAATGGAGTGGGTCGCGAGGATGGGAGAACACCTTTGTCCATGGGTCCCTTTGAAACTCTTCAAATGGATTATATCGAGCCAGAGAAGTGCCAAGGATACAGGCATGTACTTGTGATTGTTGATGTATTCAGCAAATGGATTGAGGCCTACCCAACACTTGATAACAAAGTGTCTACTGTTTTCAAGGTGCTTTTGCGAGAAATTATTCCCAGATTCGCTATTCCAATTCAGCTTAGCTCTGACAATGGTCCTCATTTCATTGGGCACATTAATAAAGAATTCTGCGAACAGCTGGGCATCCAGCAACAACTGCACTGTGCTTATCGACCACAGGCTGCTGGACTAGTCGAAAGGGCAAATCGGGCCCAAAAAATTAAATTGGCTAAATTAAAGTTGGATTAAATTACTCCCTATAGCTTTGTTTCAGGTATGTGTCACTCCTGCAGGGAAATCAAGACTAGGCCCAGCTGAATATGGACGTCCCTTAAGAACCCCGTGGAAACAAAATACCCCAAAGGTTTTCAATTTCCATCACATGACTACAGAGATAACCAACTATGTTCTGACCTTGACTCTGCCACTAAGAGATTGGCATTTTAGGGTGCGAGCAGTACACAGTGAAATACCTCCCTTGGTTTCTTCCATTAAGGTCAAGCCTGGTGATTTTATGACGGTGAGGAATTGGGTAAGGAAAGGTTTGGATGGTCAGTGAGAGGGACCTTATCAGGTTCTCCTGACGACCCCAACTGCTGTTAAGGTAGAAGGAAGGAATGTGTGGATCCACCTTCACCATTGCAAAAGTATTGGTGGAAGAGTTTTAGCTGCTAACTTGTTTTCTTCAAGGAATTTCTTAAGTATAAGAACATCATACCCATCGAGAGTCAAGAGTACATCAAGCTGACGTGATGGAGAAAGAGGATTCCTGCCCATATAAACTAGGGAGATGGAGACTCGTCAGTCAGAAATCTTTGAAACTATGCCCATGAAAACTTGGGAAGTTACTTAGAGTTCTGACACAATGACATCACTATCATTGTCAAATTGTATAACGAGAACCATTGTCATTTTACTTTGTATGTTATCATATGTGATAAAAGAGGGGAATGTTAATATCAGACATTTTGGGTACTTGACAAGATGGAGGATGTCTGTTTAAAAGATCTGTAAAACCTGCTTGGCATCTTTTACAAAAAGCTGCAGAACCATGAGGTGTACATGGATCCAGAATGTATCTGGCCTGCAAAGGTGTTGAATAGAGGTTGATGTCCAGATGGCCTGTAATTGTTAAAATGTATGAGATTTCTCAGAAGGAGCTAGGTCCTGTTGCAAATGCATGCTTGGGATTGGTTGGGGAAATGATGGAATGCAATTATGTTCCAGAGTCTTCTCACTGCTAATTATGATTTGTCCAGGAGAGGGGCCTCACCAAAGATGTTTATTTTACCTGGGGATAATGTTTCTTTACTTAACAGAAGCGTTTTCCCCTAAGTGCTTTGTGTTGAAACTATATTATATGCTATTGTATGATTGGGATAGGGAACAGTCATTCAATGTATTTTACAGCCCGTATCGATAATTGTCTTGTAGAGGTTGCCCCCCATGTATTTTCACGCCAAGGATCTGTAAGGCTATAAAAGAGTGGGGAGCACATTGGGGTGGGTCGATCTTCTGGGGTGTTTCTATTTGCACGTGGCTGTTGGGCTCAAGTGAGTAGAGACAAGGATCGGTCCCGCAGTATTGGAACAGGTATTGTATTTGTACTGGTATGGTGCACTATAAAGAAAGTTGGATTTCCAGTGCTCGTATTCGGTGTTTGACTGAACCAGACTAAAGGGGGTAAGTTTAGGATCGGAATTACATGAGAAGGTGATAATGAGGCATACAGAGATAAAATGTAATCAGAGCGACAGTCAGACTGATTGGAGAATTAGGAAGGAGGAGGGATGGAGAGAGGCAAAGCAAGGGTTACTTGAAGTTAGAGGTCAATATTCGTACAGCTGGGGTGTAAGCTGCCCAAGCGAAATATGAGGTACTGTTCCTCCACATTGCAATGGAGGAGGCCCAGAACAGAAAAGTCAATATGGGAATGGGAGGGGGAGATAAAGTATTTAGCAACTGGGAGATCAGGTAAGTTTAAGCTGACTGAACGGAGATGTTCAGCCAAATGATCACTGAGCCTGCCTTGGTCTCGCCGATAAATAGGAGTCCACACCTGCAACAGCGGATGCAGTAGAAGAGGTTGGAGGAGGTGCTAATGAAACTCTGCCTCACCTGAAAAGACTGTCAGAGTCCTTGGACGTAGTCAAGGGAAGAGGTACATGGACAGGGAAAGGCGTTGCATCCTCTGTGGTTGCAGGGGAAAGAATAGAATAAACAAGGTGTGAATGGTCCTTGATTATGCTGGTTCATTTCCTGAGGCCACGTGAACTATGGGTGGAGTCGATGTGGGAGGAGGCTAGTGTGACGGGTCAACTTCCACAACGTTCTACAAGTTCTTGTAGTCTTCAGCAGAGCTGTGTCGATATTTTCTATTTCATAAACAAACAAGGATCCCATCAGCTAGACATTTGCTGAAATGCCATCACCTGCAAGATTACCTGATATCTGCCTCAGGAAGGCAGCATCTATCATCAAGAATTCCCATCATCATGTCCACTTCTTGCTGCTACCCTTGGGCAGGATGTACAGAAGCCTGAGGTCCCACTACACTTACCCTGATTACATGTTTAAGAACATCTTTCCTTTAACCATGAGTTTCTTGAACTGCCCCTAATCCTACCTCAGCAATGGAATACTATGGACCACCTCATGCACTACCTTGAACCATTTTTGCTCCAATGTCAGAGAACTACCGGCAGACGTTACAAAGTCTTCTATGCCCGCACCTCCAGACTCAGGAACAGATTCATCCCCAGAGCTATAGCTGCTCTGAACCGGCCCTGCTGAGTGCCCCCACCCCCATGAACTGTCTCCCTCGGATGGTCACGTCGCACATCGACCCGGCACAGATCTATTTGCACTTTACTGTTTTACTGATTTACTGGTCTTTTTTATAAATCATGTTTCTCTGGGTATCAAAAATTTATTAGTTGTTTAAGTTATGACATTTGCTCCAACGTGACAGACTCCAGGAGATGGAGTCGGGTCACTGTGGGCCCTATGACAAACCCACAGCAGTACCTTTTCAAGGGCTGCATAGTAGAAACATAGAAACATAGAAATTAGGTGCAGGAGTAGGCCATTCGGCCCTTCGAGCCTGCACCGCCATTCAATATGATCATGGCTGATCATCCAACTCAGTATCCCGTACCTGCCTTCTCTCCATACCCTCTGATCCCCTTAGCCACAAGGGCCACATCTAACTCCCTCTTAAATATAGCCAATGAACTGGCCTCGACTACCCTCTGTGGCAGAGAGTTCCAGAGATTCACCACTCTCTGTGTGAAAAAAGTTCTTCTCATCTCGGTTTTAAAGGATTTCCCCCTTATCCTTAAGCTGTGACCCCTTGTCCTGGACATCCCCAACATCGGGAGCAATCTTCCTGCATCTAGCCTGCCTACTTTCAATGACTGGTGTACCATGACACCCAGGTCTCGCTGCATCTCCCCTTTTCCTAGTCGGCCACCATTTAGATAATAGTCTGCTTTCCTGTTTTTGCCACCAAAATGGATAACCTCACATTTATCCACATTATACTGCATCTGCCAAACATTTGCCCACTCACCCAGCCTATCCAAGTCACCTTGCAGTCTCCTAGCATCCTCCTCACAGCTAACACTGCCCCCCAGCTTAGTGTCATCCGCAAACTTGGAGATATTGCCTTCAATTCCCTCATCCAGATCATTAATATATATTGTAAATAGCTGGGGTCCCAGCACTGAGCTTTGCGGTACCCCACTAGTCACTGCCTGCCATTGTGAAAAGGACCCGTTTACTCCTACTCTTTGCTTCCTGTTTGCCAGCCAGTTCTCTATCCACATCAATACTGAACCCCCAATGCCGTGTGCTTTAAGTTTGTATACTAATCTCTTATGTGGGACCTTGTCGAAAGCCTTCTGGAAGTCCAGATACACCACATCCACTGGTTCTCCCCTATCCACGCTACTAGTTACATCCTCGAAAATTTCTATAAGTTTCGTCAGACATGATTTACCTTTTGTAAATCCATGCTGACTTTGTCCAATGATTTCACCACTTTCCAAATGTGCTGCTATCCCATCTTTAATAACTGACTAGCAGTTTCCCCACTACCGATGTTAGACTAACTGGTCTGTAATTCCCTGTTTTCTCTCTCCCTCCCTTCTTAAAAAGTGGGGTTACGTTTGCTACCCGCCAATCCTCAGGAACTACTCCAGAATCTAAAGAGTTTTGAAAGATTATTACTAATGCATCCACTATTTCTGGAGCTACTTCCTTAAGTACTCTGGGATGCAGCCTATCTGGCCCTGGGGATTTATCGGCCTTTAATCCATTCAATTTACCCAACACCACTTCCCGGCTAACCTGGTTTTCACTCAATTCCTCCAACTCCTTTGACCCGCGGTCCCCTGCTATTTCCGGCAGATTATTTATGTCTTCCTTAGTGAAGACGGAACCAAAGTAGTTATTCAATTGGTCCGCCATATCCTTGTTCCCCATGATCAACTCACCTGTTTCTGACTGCAAGGGACCTACATTTGTTTTAACTAATCTCTTTCTTTTCACATATCTATAAAACCTTTTGCAGTCAGTTTTTATGTTCCCTGCCAGTTTTCTTTCATAATCTATTTTTCCTTTCCTAATTAAGCCCTTTGTCCTCCTCTGCTGGTCTCTGAATTTCTCCCAGTCCTCCCAGTATGCTGCTTTTTCTGGCTAATTTGTACGCATCATCCTTCGCTTTGATACTATCCCTGATTTCCCTTGTTATCCACGGATGCACTACCTTCCCTGATTTATTCTTTTGCCAAACTGGGATGAACAATTTTTGTAGTTCATCCATGCAGTCTTTAATTGTTTTCCATTGCATATCCACCGTCAACCCTTTTAGAATTAATTGCCAGTCAATCTTGGCCAATTCACGTCTCATACCCTCAAAGTTACCTTTCTTTAAGTTCAGAACCATTGTTTCTGAATTAACAATGTCACTCTCCATCCTAATGAAGAACTCAACCATATTATGGTCACTCTTGCCCAAGGGCGCACGTACAACAAGACTGCTAACTAACCCTTCCTCATTACTCAATACCCAGTCTAAAATAGCCTGCTCTCTCGTTGGTTCCTCTACATGTTGATTTAGATAACTATCCCGCATACATTCCAAGAAATCCTCTTCCTCAGCACCCCTGCCAATTTAATTCACCCAATCTATATGTAGATTGAAGTCACCAATCATAACGGTTTTGCCTTTGTCGCACGCATTTCTAATTTCCTGTTTGATACCATCTCCAACTTCACTACTACTGTTAGGTGGCCTGTACACAACACCCACCAGCGTTTTCTGCCCCTTAGTGTTTCGCAGCTCTACCCATACCGATTCCACATCCTCCAAACTAATGTCCTTCCTTTCCATATGTGCAATGACAATAAAAAATATTACTATTATTATTATTATTATTATTATTATTATTATTATTATTATTATTATTATTATTATTATTATTATTATTATTATTATTATTATTATTATTATTATTATTATTATTATCAAGAGAGCACACAAACATTCCTATATATATTTATTTATCCAGATAATTAATTAAAGTGCTTTGCTGTTAACAATTTGTAATAAGAATGATAATTGAAGATAGAATGGGTTTATATTCGCTGGAATTTAGAAGAATGAGAGAGAACCTAATTGAAACTATAAAATTCCGATGATATTGAACAGATCAGATGCCGGAAGGACGTTTCTGATGGTGGGCTGTCCAGAACCAGGAGTCATAGTCTCAGGATACAGGATAGGCAATTTTAGACTGTGGTGCAGAGACATTTCTTCACCATACAATTGCTGAACCTATGATGTGGTCTACCACAGAAGACAGTTGAGCTGAAATCATTATATATGCACAAGATGGAGTTTGATTTTGTAATGGAGACACAAGAAACTGAAAATGCTCGAAACTGAAGCAAAGAAGATATGCTGAAGTAGCTCAGCGGGTCAGGCAGCATCTCTGGAGGGAATGGATAGTCAATGTTTTGGGTCGTGTCAGATAAGGAGAGGAGTGAAATGTCAAGCCAGAGGGAGGGATATTAGTGGAATAGGCTAGAGGGGACAAAAGGGAAATATGGGACAAAGGAATGGGAGATGAGTGCATGGAGATCCTGGGGATTGATTTGTGCCGCTAATTCATGTGGTTTCTCTGAAGATGTTGGAATTCCAAGCAGTCCTCTCCTGTGCCATTCCCAGAGCATGTGCTTCCTGTTCCTGATCCAATTATACATTCGCATATATGGAATCTTCCACCTAGCAGTTTGCATAAATATCTTCATGAAGTTGATTCATGTTCAGCGTGGTTTTGGGGACCTTCAGAACTTTGTCCTGTGACAGGAATGGAAATAGACAGAGTGACAAATGGCAGCACTGGCCATTGCTATATATGGGTCTGGAGAATACTCCACCCACAATGGGCGGCACAGCAGCACAGCGGTAGAGTTGCTGCTTTACAACGCAAGAGCCACAGGTTCAATCCTGACTGCGCGTGTTGTCTACAGAGTTTGTGCATTCTCCCTATGACCTCTATGGGTTTTTTTCTGGGTGCTCCAGTTTCATCAAAACATAGAAAATAGGTGCAGGAGGAGGCCATTCGAGCCAGCACCGCCATTCATTATGATCATGGCTGATCGTTCCCTATCAATAACCCGTGCCTGCCTTCTCCCAATATCCCTTGACTCCACTAGCCCCTAGAGCTCTATCTCACTGTCTCTTAAATCCATCCAGTGACTTGGCTTCCACTGCCCTCTGTGGCACGGAATTACATAAATTCACAACTCTCTGGGTGAAAACATTTTTTCTCACCTCAATCTTAAATGACCTCCCATTTATTCTAAGACTGTGGTCCCTGGTTCTGGACTCACCCAACATTGGGAACATTTTTCCTGCATCTAGCTTGTCCAGTCCTTTTATAATTTTATGTTTCTATAAGATCACCCCTCATCCTTCTAAACTTCAGTGAATACAAGCCTAGTCTTTTCAATCTTTCCTCATATGACAGCCCCGCCATCCCAGGGATCAATCTCGTGAACCGACGCTGCACTGCTTCAATCACAAGGATGTCCTTCCTCAAATTAGGAGACCAAAACTGTACACAATACTCCAGATATGGTCTCACCAGAGCCCTATACAACTGCAGAAGAACCTCTTTGCTCCTATACTGAAATCCTCTTGTTATGAAGGCCAACATTCCATTAGCTTTCTTCACTGCCTGCTGAACCTGTAAGCCAACTTTCAGTGACTGGTGTACAAGGACGCCCAGGTCTCACTGCACCTCCCCCTTACCTAACCTAACCCCATTGAGATAATAATCTACCCCCTTGTTTTTGCCGCCAAAATGGATAACCTCACATTTATCTATATTATACTGCATCTGCCACGCATCTGCCCACTCACTCAACCTGTCCAGGTCACCCTGCAACCTCCTAACATCCTCTTCACAGCTCACACTGCCACCCAGCATTGTGTCATCCGCAAACTTACTAGTGTTGCTCCTAATTCCCTCTTCCAAATCATTAATATATATGGTAATCAGTTGCGGCCCCAACACCGAGCCTTGCGGCACTCAACTCGCCACTGCCTGCCTTTCTGAAAAGGACCCGTTCACTCCTACTCTTTGCTTCCGGTCTGCCAACCAATTTTCTATATATGTCAGCACCCTACCCTCAATACCATGTGGTCTAATTTTAGTCACCAGTCTCCCATGCGGGACCTTATCAAAGGCTTTCTGAAAGTCTAGATACACTACATCCACTGGCACCCCTTCATCCATTTTACTTGTCACATCTTCAAAAAATTCCAGAAGATTAGTCACGCATGATTTCCCTTTCAAAAATCCATGTTGACTTGGACTAATCCTTTTGCTGCTATCCAAATGTACCACTATTACCTCTTTAATAATTGACTCCAGCATCTTTCCCACCACCGAAGTCAGGCTAACTGGTCTGTAATTCCCCATTTTCTCTCTCGCTCCTTTCTTGAAAAGTGGGATAACATTAGCTATCCTCCAATCCACATGAACTGATCCTGAATCTATTGAACATTGGAAAATGATCACCAATGCGTCCACTATGTCTAGAGCCACCTCCCTGAGGACCCTGGGATGCAGACCATCAGGTCCAGGAGATTTATCATCCTTCAGTCCCTTTAGCCTACCCAATACTATTTCTCGCCTAATGGAAATTTATTTCAGTTCCTCTACCCTCTTAGATCCTCTGTCCTCCAGTACACCTGGGAGATTGTTTGTTTCTTCCTTAGTGAAGACAGATCTGAAGTACCTATTCAACTCTTCTGCCATTTCCTTGTTGCCCATAATAATTTCACCCGTGTCTGCCTTCAAGGGACCCACATTTGACTTTGCTATTCTTTTTCCCTTAACATAGCTAAAGAAGCTTTTACTGTCCTTCTTTATATTCCTGGCCAGCTTCCCTTCGTACTTCATCTTTTCAGCCCGTTTTGCCTGTTTTGTTTCTTTCTGTTGTTCTATGAACGTTTCCCAATCATCTGGCTTCCAGCTACTCTTTGCTGTGTTATACATCTTTTCTTTTAGTTTTATTCTATCCCTAACTTCTCTTGTCAGCCACGGTTGCCTCCTACTCCGCTTAGAATCTTTCTTCCTTCTTGGAATGAAATAATCCTACGTCTTCGGGATTATGCCCAGAAATTCCTGCCATTGCTGTTCCACTGTCATTCCTGCTAGGATCCCTTTCCAGTCTACCTTGGCCAGCTCCCTTCTCATGCCTTCATAGTCCCCTTTGTTCAACTGCATCACTGACACTTCCGATTTAACCTTCTCCTTCTCAAATTGCAGATTAAAACTAATCATATTATGATCACTACCTCCAAGCGATTCCTTTACCTCGAGTTCTCTTATCATATCTTGTTCATTGAACAACACTAAATCCAGAATTGCCTTTTCTCTGGTCGGGTCCGTTACAAGCTGCTCCAAGAATCTATCTCAAAGGCATTCTACAAACTCTCTTTCTTGGTGTCCTGAACCAACCTGATTTTCCCAGTCTACCTGCATATTGAAATCCCCCATCACCACAGTGGCATTACCTTTGTTACATGCCAGTTTTAACCTCTGCTGCAACTTACACCCTACATTTGGGCTACTATTTGGGGGTCTGTAAATAACACCAATTAGTGTCTTCTTGCCTTTACAATTCCTCAACTCAATCCACAGTGACTCTACCTCGTCAGTCCCTATGTCTTCCCTCGGAAAAGACTGAATTAATTCCCTCACGAGCAGAGCTACACCCCTTCCTCTGCCCACCTGCCTGTCCTTTCTATAGGATGTATAACCCTGAATATTAAGTTCCCAAGCCCGATCCTCCTGCAGCCACGTCTCAGTAATCCCCACAATGTCATATCTACCAACCTCTAACTGAGCCTCAAGCTCATCTACATTACTTCTTATACTTTGCGCATTCATATACAATACTTTTAATTCCTTACGCATCTCACCATTCACATCAATCCCTATTACACTTGGCCATATGCTCCTAACCCTTTGTGAGCTTCCTTTCCCGTTAATTCTGGGGTCATTAGCCATCCGTTTACTCTCTTTCCCTTTAACTCCGTCCTTGACTATCCCATTTGACACCTCCCCCCCCCCCCCCCCCCCCCCTTAGTCAGTTTAAAACCACCCGTGTAGCAGTGGCAAACCTGCCCGCCAGAATGCTGGTCCCAGAATGTTAAGATGCAATCCGTCCCTTTTGAACAGTTCCCCCTTACTCCAAAACAGATCCCAGTGATCTAAGAATCTAAATCCCTGCCCCCTGCACCAGTTCCTCAGCCACACATTCAGGTCCCGTATCTCCCTGTTCCTGCTCTCGCCAGCACGAGGGACTGAAAGCAAACCGGAGATAACAACCCTGGAGGTCCTGCTTTTCAGCATTTTTCTGAGCTCTCTAAAGTCACGCTGCAGAATATTCATCCCCTTCTCTCCAACATCGTTTGTGCCGACATGCACTACCACTTCTGGCTGTTCGCCATCGCCCTTGAGGAGTTTCTGCACTCTGTCCGTGACATCCTGGATCCTGGCACCAGGAAGGCAGCAACCATCCTCGAATCCTGTCTGTCGCCGCAGAAACCCCTGTCCGTACCTCTCACAATGGAGTCTCCAACTACAATGGCGTTGCCTGACATTGACCTCTTTGGTTTTGGCTCAACAGCCCTTTTTGCTTCGAAAGCCAGTCCGCCGCTCAGTGTGATAACGTCTTCTGCCCCAACAGTTTCTAAGTGGGTGAACCTGTTCACAAGAGGTACAACACCCGGGGACGTTTGCATTCCATGTTTCGCTCCCTTTCTCACCATATAACCATATAACCATATAACCATATAACAATTACAGCACGGAAACAGGCCATCTCGACCCTTCTAGTACATGCCGAACACGTATTCTCCCCTAGTCCCATATACCTGCGCTCAGACCATAACCCTCCATTCCTTTCCCGTCCATATAACTATCCAATTTATTTTTAAATGATAAAAACGAACCTGCCTCCACCACCTTCACTGGAAGCTCATTCCACACAGCCCCCACTCTCTGAGTAAAGAAGTTCCCCCTCATGTTACCCCTAAACTTCTGTCCCTTAATTCTCAAGTCATGTCCCCTTGTTTGAATCTTCCCTACTCTCAGTGGGAAAAGCTTATCCACGTCAACTCTGTCTATCCCTCTCATCATTTTAAAGACCTCTATCGAGTCCCCCCTTAACCTTCTGCGCTCCAAAGAATAAAGCCCTAACTTGTTCAACAAGTAACTTAGTTGCTGAAACCCAGGCAACATTCTAGTAAATCTCCTCTGTACTCTCTCTATTTTGTTGACATCCTTCCTATAATTAGGCGACCAAAATTGTACACCATACTCCAGAATTGGCCTCACCAATGCCTTGTACAATTTTAACATTACATCCCAACTTCTATACTCAATGCTCTGTTTATAAAGGCCAGCACACCAAAAGCTTTCTTTACCACCCTATCTACATGAGATTCCACTTTCAGGAAACTGTGCACAGTTATTCCCAGATCCTTCTGTTCACCTGCATTCTTCAATTCCCTACCATTTACCATGTACGTCCTATTTTGATTTGTCCTGCCAAGATGTAGCACCTCACACTTATCAGCATTAAACTCCATCTGCCATCTTTCAGCCCGCTCTTCCAACTGGCATACATCTCTCTGTAGACTTTGAAAATCTACTTCATTATCCACAACCCCACATATCTTAGTATCATCTGCAAACTTACTAATCCAATTTACCACACCATCATCCAGATCATTGATGTACATATATTATCTCTAAGTATCCTTTCCATTAATTTGCCCACCACTGACGTCAAACTAACAGGTCTATAATTGCTAGGTTTACTCTTAGACCCTTTTTTAAACAATGGTACAACATGCGCAGTACGCCAATCCTCCGGCACTATTCCCGCTCCTAATGACATTTGAAATATTTCTGTCATAGCCCGTGCTATTTCGACACTAACTTCCCTCAATGTCCTAGGGAATATCCTGTCCGGACCTGGAGACTTACCCACTTTTATATTTCTCAAAAGTGTCAGTACTTCCTCTTCTTTGAATCTCATAGTTTCCATAGCTACACTACTTGTTTCCCTTACCTCACATAATTCAATATCCTTCTCCTTGGTGAATACCGAAGAAAAGAAATTGTTCAGTATCTCCCCCATCTCTTTTGGCTCTGCAGATAGCTGTCCACTCTGTCTCTCCAATGGACCAATTTTATCCCTCGTTATCCTTTTGCTATTAATATAGCTGTAGAAACCTTTTGGATTTACTTTCACCTTACTAGCCAAAGCAACCTCATGTCTTCTTTTAGCTTTTCTAATTTCTTTCTTAAGATTCTTTTTACATTCCTTATACTCCTCAAGCACCTCCTTTACTTCATGCTGCCTATAATTATTGTAGATCTCCCTCTTTTTCCGAACAAGATGTCCAATTTCCCTTGAAAACCAGGGCTCTTTCCAATTTTTACTGTTTCCTTTCAACCGAACAGGAACATAAAGATTCTGTACTCTTAAAATGTCCCCTTTAAATGTCCTCCATTTCTCTTCTACATCCTTCCCATAAAACAAAATGTCCCATTTCACTCCTTTTAAATCATTTCACATCTCATCAAAGTTAGCCTTTCTCCAATCAAAAATCTCAACCCTAGGTGCAGTTCTGACCCTCTCCATAATTATATTGAAACTAATGGTATTGTGATCACTGGACCCGAAGTGCTCCCCAACGCATACCTCCGCCACCTGTCCTGTCTCATTTCCTATCAGGAGGTCCAGTACTGCCCCTCCTCTAGTAGGTACCTCTATGTATTGCTGCAAAAAACTATCCTGCACACATTTTACAAACTCAAACCATCCAGCCCATTTACAGAATGTGTTTCCCAGTCTATGTGTGAAAAGTTGAAATCTCCCACAATCACTACCTTGTGCTTACTACTAATATCTGCTATCTCCTTACATATTTGCTCTTCCAATTCTCAATCCCCATTTGGCGGTCTATAATACCCCCCTATAAGTGTTGCTACACCTTTCCCACTTCTCAGTTCCACCCAAATAGCCTCCCTGGATGAGCCCTCCAATCTATCCTGCCAAAGCACTGCTGTAATATCTTCCCTGACTAGCAATGCAACACCTCCACCTCTTGCCCCTCCAATTCTATCACACCTGAAGCAACGAAATCCTGGAATATTTAGTTTCCAATCACAGCCCTCCTGCAACCATGTTTCAATGATCGTCACAACATCATACTTCCAGGTGTCTATCCAGACTCTAAGCTCATCCACCTTTCTTACAATGCTCTTAGCATTAAAATATGCACATTTAAGAAACCCCCCGCCTCTTATTCTCTGTTTATTTCCTTTTTTTTCTTTCACCTCTTTTGTCCGAGTGCTTCCCTTTTCTGCTTCCTGCCTCCCATTCAGTCTACTAGCTTTCTCTATTTGAGTCCCTCGTCCCAACCATTCTAGTTTAAATTCTCCCCAGTGACCTTTGCAAATTTCCCCGCCAGGATATTGGTCCCCCTCGGTTCAAGTGCAACCCACCCTTTCTGTACAGGTCCCACCTTCCCCAAAAGAAGTCCCAATGATCCAGAAACTTGAATCCCTGCCCTCTGCACCAGTCTTTCAGCCACGCATTTATCCTCCACCTCGCTCAATTCCTACTCTCACTGTCACGTGGCACAGGCAGTAATCCTGAGATTGTTACCTTTTTGGTCCTTTTCCTTAACTCTCCTCCCAACTCCCTAAATCCTCCCTTCAGGACCTCTTCACTTTTTTTACCTATGTCATTGGTACCTATATGTACCACAACCTCAGGCTCCTCTCCCTCTGATTTCAGGATATCTTGGACGCATTGAGACACGTCCGAGACCTTGGCACCAGGGAGGCAGACCACCATCCTGGTCTCCCGACTGCGTCCACAGAATCGCCTATCCGACCCCCTAACAATAGAGTCCCCAATTACTATTCCCTTCTTCTTTTTGTCCCTACCTTTCGGTGCAATAGGACCGGTCTCTGTGCTGGAGGCCCGTCCGCTGTTGCTACCCCCGGGCAGGCTGTCACCCCCATCCGTACTCAAACAGGAGTACTTATTTGCAAGGTGTACCGACATTGGAGTACTCACTCGTCCCTGCCTCTGCCCCTTGCCCTTCCTTAGCGTGACCCACATGTCTGTCTCCCGTGGTTTTGGAGTGACCACCTCCCTATAACTCCTCTCTATGACCTCATCACTCTCCCTGACCAGACAGAGGTCATCGAGCTGCTGCTCCAGGATCCTAATACACTCCCTTAGGAGCCCCATCTCGATGCACCTGGTGCAGATGTGGACGTCTGGAGGGCCATCCGACACCATGACCTCCCACATCTGACATCCCGAACAGTACACTGCTCTGGCTGTCATTCTCCCACCTTACCCTGGATCCGATACAAGTATAATACAATAGAAACTGCTGGGAGAAATCAGCAGGTATCTGACTCACAACAGCTGCTCCCTCTTGACCTTTAAACTGTACCTTTATTATATAAACAAAAATCACTGTACCTTTAGCCCACTGTACCTTTACTAAAGCACTGTACCTTTAACCAGAAAGCAGAAATGCTAACCTGAGGTTGCACCCAATCAGCTGCTTCCTCTTGTCTGCTTCCACCAATCAGCGGCTTCCACCAGAACCCTCCCTATGAAGTGTGGAACGTTACAGATTTCGGTAAAAGCCCTGACCCTCCTCCACTCGCTCCAACGGTTCCCGGGCCTCTGTGAAAGAAAGCCCCGCGCCTGATTTAAATACTCACAGCCCTGACCCTCCTCCACTCGCTCCAACGGTTCCCGGGCCTCTGTGAAAGAAAGCCCCGCGCCCGATTTAAATACTCACAGTCCTGACCCTCCTCCACTCGCTCCAATGGTTCCCGGGCCTCTGTGAAAGAAAGCCCCGCGCCCGATTTAAATACTCACAGCCCTGACCCTCCTCCACTCGCTCCAATGGTTCTCGGGCCTTCTGCTCAAATCTATGGTTTCACTAAATTAAAATGAGACTGTCAAATAATTGTAGTGACGTTGTTGGTGCTGGATAATACGTGGTATCGTTAGCAGTTAAATTTGCAGGCTGTTGCGTCCGACACGTGAGACATAACAGCCAAGTCAGAATGTTGTTGTCCATCACGCGTTGGGGGGAACAGACCCAGCGGGTCTGCACTTGGTCTAGTATCTATTAAAACTCTGTGTGTGTGTGTGTGTGTGAGTGTGAGTGTGAGTGTGAGTGTGAGTGTGAGTGTGAGTGTGAGTGTGAGTGTGAGTGTGTGCGTGTACGTGTGCGTGTGCGTGTGCGTGTGCGTGTGCGTGTGCGTGTGCGCGTGCGTGCGTGTGTGTGTGTGTGTGTGAGTGAGTGAGTGTGTGTGTGTGTGTGTGTCATTTTGCCTTTGAAACATATTTCCTCGAAAGCCAGATCCAAAAATGCGGAGATTTTTACATATTTCCGTAGGGATTTAAGATGATATCAGAAATTCACTCCTCTCTAGATTTGGCTCTCTATTTCCCCAGATTTTGAATAAAATTGTTCACAAAACATAACGAAATGTTAAATTCAAACTGCTGCATGAGTCACAGTGGCACCTCACAGATGTTCAATCACGATGGGTCTCATTTACATAAAATAGATTAAGAAAGAAAACTGGCAGGGAACATATAAACTTACTGCAAAAGTTTTTTATAGATATGTGAAGAGAAAAAGATTAGTTAAAACAAATGTAGGTCCCTTGCAGTCAGAAACAGGTGAATTGATCATGGGGAACATGGACAGGGCAGACCAATTGAATAACTACTTTGGTTCTGTCTTCACTAAGGAAGACATAAATAATCTGCCCGGAAATAGCAGGGGACCGGGGGTCAAATGAGATGGAGGAACTGAGTGAAATCTAGGTTAGTCGGTAAGTGAAGTTAGGTAAATTGAATGGATTAACGGCCAATAAATCCCCAGGGCCAGATAGGCTGCATCCCAGAGTACTTAAGGAAGTAGCCCCAGAAATAGTGGATGCATTAGTGATAATTTTTCAAAACTCTTGAAAGGTAAATCATGTCTGATGAATCTTGTAGAATTTTTCGAGGATGTAACTAGTAGAGTGGATAAGGGAGACCAGTGGATGTGTTATAGCTGGACTTTCAGAAGGCTTTCGACATGGTCCCACATAAGCGATTAGTATACAAACATAAAGCACACGGTATTGAGGGTTCAGTATTGATGTGGATAGACAACTGGCTGGCAGACAGGAAGCAAAGAGTAGGAGTTAACGGGTCCTTTTCAGATTGGCAGGCAGTGACTAGTGGGGTACCGCAATGCTCAGTGCTGGGACCCCAGCTATTTACAATATATATTAATGATTTGGACGAGGGAATTGAATGCAACATCTCCAAGTTTGCGGATGACGCGAAGCTGGGGACAGTGTTAGCTGTCAGGTGGATGCTAGGAGGCTACAAAGTGACTTGGATATGCTGGGTGAGTGGGAAAATGCATGGCAGATGCAGTATAATGTGGATAAATGTGAGGTTATCCACTTTGGTGGCAAAAATAGGAAAGTAGACTATTATCTGAATGGTGGCGGATTAGGAAAAGGGAAGATGCAATGAGACCTGGGTGTCATGGTACACCAGTCATTGAAAGTAGGCATGCAGGTGCAGCAGGCAGTGAAGAAAGCGAATGGTATGTTAGCATTCATAGCAAAAGGATTTGAGTATAGGAGCAGGGAGGTTCTACTGCTGTTGTAAAGAGTCTTGGTCAGACCACACCTGGAGTATTGCGTACAGTTTTGGTCTATTAATCTGAGGAAAGACATTTTTGCCATGGGGGAGTACAGAGAAGGTTCACCAGACTGATTCCTGGGATGTCAGGACTTTCATATAAAGAAAGACTGGATAGACTCGGCTTGTACTCGCTAGAATTTAGAAAATTGAGAGGGAATCTTATAGAAACTTACAAAATTCTTAAGGCGTTGGACAGGCTAGATGCAGGAAGTGGTTTCAAGTGAT
Organism: Amblyraja radiata; assembly: GCF_010909765.2. Classification (NCBI taxonomy): domain Eukaryota; kingdom Metazoa; phylum Chordata; class Chondrichthyes; order Rajiformes; family Rajidae; genus Amblyraja; species Amblyraja radiata. Next base: position 970,438 of record NC_045989.1, read on the forward strand.
TCATTTGTTGCAGGGTGCAAGGCCTCCAAATTCAAATGCGGTTTCATACCATTTCAATCAGGGTGCAAGGCCAACAAATTCAAATACAGATTCATACCATGTCAAGCAGGGTGCAAGGCCAACAAATTCAAATACAGATTCATACCATGTCAAGCAGGGTGCAAGGCCACCAAATTCAAATGTCGTTTCATGCCAATTCAAGCAAGGTGCAAGGCCACCAAATTCTAATGCACTTTCATACCATTTCAAGCAGGATGCAAGGCCACTAAATTCAAATGCCATTTAATGCGATATCAAGCAGGGTGCAAGGCCACCAAATTCAAATGCAGATTAATGCCACTTCAAGCAGGGTGCTAGGCCACCAAACTCAAGTGCGGTTTGATGCCACTTCAAACAGGGTGCAAGGCCAGTTGCAGTTTCATGCCATTTCAAGCAGGTTGCAAGGCCACCAAATAAAAATGCAGTTTCATATCATTTCAAGCAGGGTGCAAGGCCACCAAATTTAAATACAGATTCATACCATGTCAAGCAGGGTGCAAGGCCACCAAGCTCAAATGCAGTTTCATGCGATTTGGAGCAGGGTACAAGGTCACCAAACTCAAATGCAGTTTCAAACCATTTCAAGCAGGGTACAAGGCCACCAAACTCAAATGCAGTTTCATACCATTTCAACCAGGTTGCAAGGCCACCAAATTCAAATACAGTATCATATGATTTCATGCAGGGTGCAAGGCCACCAAACTCAAATACAGTTTCATACCATTTCAAGCAGGGTGAAAGGCCAGCAAACTCAAATACAGTTTCATACCATTTCAAGCCGGGTCCAAGGCCACCAAATTCAAATGCAGTTTCATATCATTTGAATCAGGGTACAAGGCCATCAAACTCAAATAAAGTTTCATACCATTTCAAGCAGGTTGCAAGGCCACCAAATTCAAATGCAGTTTAATGCCCCTTCAAGCAGGGTGCAAGGCCACCAAACTCAAGTGCAGTTTGATGCCACTTCAAGCAAGGTGCAAGGCCACCATACTCAAGTGCAGTTTCATACCATTTGGAGCAGGGTGCAAGGCCACCAAATTCAAAAGCAGTTTCATACCTTGTCATGCAGGTGCAAGGTCAACAAATTCAAATGCAGTTTCATACCATTTCATGCAGGGTGCAAGGCAAACAAATTCAAATGCAGTTTCATACCATTTCATGCAGGGTGCAAGGCCACCAAATTCAAATGCGGTTTCATGCCATTTCATGCCGGGTGCAAGGCCACCAAATTCAAATGCGGTTTCATACCATTCCAAGCAGGGTGCAAGGCCACCAAATTTAAATACAGATTCATACCATGTCAAGCAGGGTGCAAGGCCTCCAAGCTCAAATGCAGTTTCATGCCTTTTCAAGCAGGGTGCAAGGCCACTAAATTCAAATGCACTTTAATTCCATTTCAAACAGGGTGCAAGGCCACCAAATTCAAGTGCAGTTTCATGCTTCTTCAAGCAGGGTGCAAGGCCACCAAACTCAAGTGCAGTTTGATGCCACTTTAAGCAGGGTGCAAGGCCACCAAACTCAAATGCATTCATAACATTTGAAGCAGGGTGCAAGGCCTCCAAACTCAAGTGCAGTTTGATGCCACTTTAAGCAGGGTGCAAGGCCACCAAACTCAAATGCATTCATAACATTTGAAGCAGGGTGCAAGGCAACCAAACTCAAATGCCGTTTCATACTGGCAGGCAGTGGTGAGTGGTTTGCCGCAAAGCACGGTGTTGGGGCCACAACTGTTTATCATATATATTAATGATTTGGAAGAGGGAATTAGGAGCAACACTAGCAAGTTTGTGGATGACACAAAGCTGGGTGGCAGTGTGAACTGTGAAGAGGATGTTACGAGGGTGCAGGGTGACCTGGAAAGGTTGAGTGAGTGGGCAGATGCGTGGCAGATAGAATAGAATAGTTAGAATAGAATAGTTTCTTTATTGTCATTGTAACATGAACCATGTACAACGAAATTGTAAAATGTCAGCCAGTCAGTGCACCATTCAAACATTTCTAAAAGCTAACGATACATACAAGGTAAAATATTTAAAAAAAGATAAACAACTAAAATAAATATCATAAAAATAGCACGCATAAACACCCAGCCCTACATCCTTCTGTCGATTTCACAGTCTCTTAGTATGTATCGCCCCTGCGTTCCATTTAGTGCCTTTATAGCAGTGGGGTAAAAACTGTTTTTAAGTCTGTTTGTCCTTGTCCTTGTAGATCTGTACCGTCTGCCTGACGGTAACAGTTCAAACAGGGAGTGTCCGGGGTGGGAAATGTCCTTTATAATACTCTGGGATTTTTTGATGCAATATATTACAGATAAAGATGTGGTTATCCACTTTGGCCGCAAAAACAAGGAGGCAGATTATTATCTCAATGGGGTTAGGTTAGGTCAGGAGGAGGTGCAGCGAGACCTGGGCGTCCTTGTACACCGGTCACTGAAAGTTGGCTTACATGTACAGCAGGCAGTGAAGAAAGCTAATGGAATGTTGGCCTTTATAACAAGAGGATTTCAGTATAGGAGTAAAGAGGTTCTTCTTCAGTTGCATAGGGTTCTGGTTAGACCACATCTAGAGTATTGTGTACAGTTTTGGTCTCGTAATTTGAGGAAGGACAGTCTTGTGATTGAGGCAGTGCAGTATAGGTTCCCGAGATTGATCCCTGGGATGGCGGGACTGTCATATGAGGAAAGATTGAAAAGACTAGGCTTGTGTTCACTTGAGTTTAGAAGGATGAGGGGGATCTTATAGAAACATATATAATTATAAAAGGACTGGTCAAGCTAGATGCAGGAAAAATGTTCCCAATGTTGGGCGAGTCCAGAACCAGGGGCCACAGTTTTAGAATAAAGGGGATGTCATTTTGATTGAATTGAATTGAATTCCTTTATTGTCATTCAGACCTTACGGTCTGAACGAAATTTCGTGCCTACAGTCATACATACAATCATACAATAATAAACAACACTAAACACAAATTAACATCCACCACAGTGTATCCTCCAAGCACCTCCTCACTGTGGTGGAGGCAAAAATCTTAGGGCTGCAGTCTCTTCCCTCCTCTTCTCCCTCTGCGCTGAGGCGATTCCCCACCGGTCGATGGCACAAACAGTCCCGCGGCTCACCGAACCCCGCAAACGGGCCGGCTCATACACCGCGGCCCGGGGTGGTTGAAGCTGCCGCCCTCCAGTCCAGCGGATGCAGCCGCTGGCCCGCGGCTGAACCTCGGCCTCAGGTCACCGCCGCCAGAACGCCGTCCCAGCCACCCGAGCACCGTTCCAGCCCCGAGCCGGATCACCCTCACGTGAGTGCCGTTCCTCCCTCGAGCTGGGCCGCTCTGACGGGAGCGCCATTCCACCCTCGAGTTGGGCCGCTCCGACGGGAGCGCCATTCCACGCTCGGGATGGGCCGCTCCGACGGGAGCGCCACAGCCCCTCACGGGAGAGTCTCAGCCCCTCGCCAGGCTGCCCTCACGGGAGCATCACAGCCCCTCACGGGAGCACCGTTCCAGCCCCGAGCTGGGCCGCCCTCACGGGAGCGAGCCCAGGGTGAGTCCTGACTGGCTTCCTCCGGAGTCTCGAGGTCGCCAGCTCCGCCATTAGGCCTCAGCGCAGACGGAGGCAGAGAAGGGGGATACGACAAAAAAGTCGCATTCCCCCGAAGGGAGAGACAGCAAGCCCCGTTTCAAACCCCCCCCCCCCACATAAACACAACCTAAACACTTCCAGACTGAGGTGAGAAAAAACATTTTCACCCAGAGAGTTGTGAATTTATGGCATTCCCTGCCACAGAGGGCAGTGGAGGCCAAGTCACTGGATGTATTTAGGAGAGAGTTAGATAGCGCTCTACGGGCTAGTGGAATCAAGGGATATGGGGAGAAGGCAGGCACGGGTTATTGATAGGGGACGATCAGCCATGAATTGGCTCGAAGGTCTGAACAGCCTCCTCCTGCGCCTATTTTCTATGTTTCTATACCATTTCAAGTAGGGTGCAAGGCCACCAAACTCAAATACAGTTTCATGCCATTTCGAGCAGGGTGCAAGTCCACCAAATTCAAATGCAGTTTCATATCATTTCAAGCAGGATACAAGGCCACTAAACTCAAATGCAGATTCATACCATTTCAAGCAGGTTGCAAGGCCATCAAACTCAAATGCAGTTTCATACCATTTCAAGCAGGGTGCAAGGCCACCAAATTCAAATGCAGTTTAATACCATTTCATGCAGGGTGCAAGGCCACCAAATTCAAATGTAGTTTCATACCATTTCAAGCAGGGTGCAAGGTCATCAAATTCATATGCAGGTTCATACCATTTCATACAGGGTGCAGGGCCATCAAGTGCAGTTTCAAGCCGTCAAGCAGGGTGCAAGCCCACTAAATTCAAATGCAGTTTCATACCATTTCAAGCAGTGTGCAAGGCCACCAAACACAAATGCAGTTTCATACCATTTCAAGCAGGTTGCAAGGCCACCAAATTCAAATGCAGTTTCATACCATATCATGCAGGGTGCAAGGTCACCAAATTCATATGCAGTTTCATACCATTTCATGCAGGGTGCAAGGCATTCAAATTCATATGCAGTTTCATACCATTTCATGCAGGGTGCAAGGTCACCAAATTCAAATGTGGTTTCAGGCCATTTTATGTAGGGTGCAAGGCAACCAAATTCAATTGCGGTTTCATACCATTTCAAGCAGGGTGCAAGGCCACCAAATTCAAATATAGGTTCATACCATGTCAAGCTGGGTGCAAGGTCACCAAATTCAAATGCAGTTTCATGCCATTTCAAGCAGGGAGCAAGGCAACCAAATTACAATGCAGTTTCATGCCATTTCAAGCAGCGTGCAAGGCTACCACGTTCAAGTGCAGTTTCATGCCACTTCAAGCAGGGTGCAAGGCCACCAAATTCCAGTGCAGTTTCATGCCACTTCAAGCAGGGTGAAAGTTCACCAAATTCAAGTGCAGTTTCATGCCACTTCAAGCAGGGTGCAAGGCCACCAAATTCAAGTGTGGTTTCATGCCATTTCAAGCAGGGTGCAAGGTCACCAAATTCAGGTTCGGTTTCATACCATTTCAAGCAGGGTGCAAGGCAAGCAAACTCAAATGCCGTTTCACACCATTTCAAGCAGGGTGCAAGGCCACCAAATTCAAATGCAGTTTCATACCATTTCAAGCAGGGTGCAAGGTCATCAAATTCATATGCAGGTTCATACCATTTCATACAGGGTGCAGGGCCACCAAGTGCAGTTTCAAACCATCAAGCAGGGTGCAAGCCCACTATATTCAAATGCAGTTTCATACCATTTCAAGCAGTGTGCAAGGCCACCAAACACAAATGCAGTTTCATGCCATTTCAAGCTGGTTGCAAGGCTACCACATTCAAGTGCAGTTTCATGCCACTTCAAGCAGAGTGCAAGGCCACCAAATTCAAGTGCAGTTTCATGCCACTTCAAGTAGCGTGAAAGGCCACCAAATTCAAGTGCAGTTTCATGCCACTTCAAGCAGGGTGCAAGGCCACCAAATACAAGTGCGGTTTCATGCCACTTCAAGCAGGATGCACGGCCATCAAATTCAGGTTCGGTTTCATACCATTTCAAGAAGGAGATGTCAGGCAAGCTGATTCAGTGTGATGCTTGCAGTATGTGGGAGGTCAAGGACACCGCTGGTGCCTCTGGCTGCTACAAATGCGAGAAGTGCATCCAGGTAGAGCTCCTGAAGGGCCGTGTTGGGGAACTGGAGAAGCAAGTGGATGACCTCCGGTTTGTCCGAGAAACGGAGTCGTTCCTCGACAAGTCCTACAGTACGATTGTTACACCTAAGGTACTGGAAGAGAGAAGGTGGGAGACAGTGAGAAAGGGAGGGAAGCATGGAATGCCAACGTCCCCGGGTGTTGTACCTCTTGTGAACAGGTTCACCCACTTAGAAGCTGTCGGGACAGAAGACGTGTTTACACTGAGCAGCAGACTGGTTTGCGATGCGAATAGGGCTGTTGAGCCAAAACCAAAAAGGCCTAAGGCAGGCAATGCCATTGTAGTGGGAGACGCCATTGTGAGAGGTACGGACAGGGGTTTCTGCAGCAACAGACGGGATGCGAGGATGGTGTGCTGCCTTCCTGGTGCCAGGATCCAGGATGTCACGGACAGAGTGCAGAAAATCCTCAAGGGCGAAGGTGAACATCCGGAAGTGGTAGTGCATGTCGGCACAAACGATGTCGGAAAGAAGGAGATGAATATTCTGCAGCGTGACTTTAGAGAGCTCGGAAAAATGCTGAAAAGCAGGACCTCAAGGGTTGTTATCTCTGGTTTGCTTCCAGTTCCTCATGCTGGCGAGAGCAGGAACAGGGAGATACGGGACCTGAACGTGTGGCTGAGGAACTGGTGCACGGGGCAGGGATTTAGATTCTTAGATCACTGGGATCTGTTTTGGGGTAAGGGGGAACTGTACAAAAGGGACGGATTGTATCTTAACAGGTGTGGGACCAGCATTCTGGCAGGCAGGTTTGCCACTGCTACACGGGTGGTTTTAAACTGAATAAGGGGGGTGGGGTGTCGAATGGGATAGTGGAGGATGGAGTTAAAGGGAAAGGGTTTCTTAAATGTGTGAGCGTAGAGACAGAGGGGTGTAAAATGAAGGTAGAAGCAATAGGTAGCAAGGTGAAAAGTAAAAGTGGCAGGCAGACAAAACCAGGGCAAAAATCAAAAAGGGCCACTTTTCAACATAATTGTATAAGGGGTAAGAGTGTTGAAAAAACAAGCCTGAAGGCTTTGTGTCTCAATGCAAGGAGCATTCGTAATAAGGTGGATGAGTTGAATGTGCAGATAGCTATTAATGACCATGATCACGGAGACATGGCTCCAGGGTGACCAAGGCTGGGAACTGAACATCCAGGGATATTCAATATTCAGGAGGGATAGAGAGAAAGGAAAAGGAGGTGTGGTAGCGTTGCTGATTAGAGAGGAGATTAACGCAATGGAAAGGAAGGACATTAGTTTGGAGGATGTGGAATCGGTATGGGTAGAGCTGCGAAACACTAAGGGGCAGAAAACGCTGGTGGGTCTTGTGTACAGGCCACCTAACAGTAGTAGTGAATTTGGAGATGGTATCAAACAGCAAATTAGAAATGCGTGCGACAAAGGCAAAACAGTTATAATGGGTGACCAATCTACATATAGATTGGGTGAATCAAATTGGCAGGGGTGCTGAGGAAGAGGATTTCTTGGAATGTATGCAGGATAGTTATCTAAATCAACATGTAGAGGAACCAACGAGAGAGCAGGCTATTTTAGACTGGGTATTGAGTAATGAGGAAGGGTTAGTTAGCAGTCTTGTTGTACGTTCCCCCTTGGGCAAGAGTGACCATAATATGGTTGAGTTCTTCATTAGGATGGAGAGTGACATTGTTAATTCAGAAACAATGGTTCTGAACTTAAAGAAAGGTAACTTTGAGGGTATGAGACGTGAATTGGCAAAGATAGACTGGCAATTGATTGGACTGGGAGGACTGGGAGAAATTCAGAGACCAGCAGAGGAGGACAAAGGGCTTAATTAGGAAAGGAAAAATAGATTATGAAAGAAAACTGGCAGGGAACATAAAAACTGACTGCAAAAGTTTTTATAGATATGTGAAAAGAAAGAGATTAGTTAAAACAAATGTAGGTCCCTTGCAGTCAGAAACAGGTGAGTTGATCATGGGGAACAAGGATATGGCGGACCAATTGAATAACTACTTTGGTTCCGTCTTCACTAAGGAAGACATAAATAATCTGCCAGAAATAGCAGGGGACCGCGGGTCAAAGGAGTTGGAGGAATTGAGTGAAATCCAGGTTAGCCAGGAAGTGGTGTTGGGTAAATTGAATGGATTAAAGGCCGATAAATCCCCAGGGCCAGATAGGCTGCATCCCAGAGTACTTAAGGAAGTAGCTCCAGAAATAGTGGATGCATTAGTAATAATCTTTCAAAACTCTTTAGATTCTGGAGTGGTTCCTGAGGATTGGCGGGTAGCAAACGTAACCCCACTTTTTAAGAAGGGAGGGAGAGAGAAAACGGGGAATTACAGACCAGTTAGTCTAACATCGGTAGTGGGGAAACTGCTAGAGTCAGTTATTAAAGATCAGCACATTTGGAAAGTGGTGAAATCATTGGACAAAGTCAGCATGGATTTACAAAAGGTAAATCATGTCTGACGAATCTTATAGAATTTTTCGAGGATGTAACTAGTAGCGTGGATAGGGGAGAACCAGTGGATGTGGTGTATCTGGACTTCCAGAAGGCTTTCGACAAGGTCCCACATAAGAGATTAGTATACAAACTTAAAGCACACGGCATTGGGAGTTCAGTATTGATGTGGATAGAGAACTGGCTGGCAAACAGGAAGCAAAGAGTAGGAGTAAACGGGTCCTTTTCACAATGGCAGGCAGTGACTAATGGGGTACCGCAAGGCTCAGTGCTGGGACCCCAGCTATTCACAATATATATTAATGATCTGGATGAGGGAATTGAAGGCAATATCTCCAAGTTTGCGGATGACAATAAGCTGGAGGGCAGTGTTAGCTGTGAGGAGGATGCTAGGCGACTGCAAGGTGACTTGGATAGGCTGGGTGAGTGGGCAAATGTTTGGCAGATGCAGTATAATGTGGATAAATGTGAGGTTATCCATTTTGGTGGCAAAAACAGGAAAGCAGACTATTATCTAAATGGTGGCCGACTAGGAAAAGGGGAGATGCAGCGAGACCTGGGTGTCATGGTACACCAGTCATTGAAAGTAGGCATGCAGATGCAGCAGGCAGTGAAGAAAGCGAATGGTATGTTAGCTTTCATAGCAAAAGGATTTGAGTATAGGAGCAGGGAGGTTCTACTACAGTTGTACAGGGTCTTGGTGAGACCACACCTGGAGTACTGCGTACAGTTTTGGTCTCCAAATCTGAGGAAGGACATTATTGCCATAGAGGGAGTGCAAGGAAGGTTCACCAGACTGATTCCTGGGATGTCAGGACTGTCTTATGAAGAAAGACTGGATAGACTTGGTTTATACTCTCTAGAATTTAGGAGATTGAGAGGGGATCTTATAGAAACTTACAAAATTCTTAAGGGGTTGGACAGGCTAGATGCAGGAAGATTGCTCCCGATGTTGGGGAAGTCCAGGACAAGGGGTCACAGCTTAAGGATAAGGGGGAAATCCTTTAAAACCGAGATGAGAAGAACTTTTTTCACACAGAGAGTGGTGAATCTCTGGAACTCTCTGCCACAGAGGGTAGTCGAGGCCAGTTCATTGGCTATATTTAAGAGGGAGTTAGATGTGGCCCTTGTGGCTAAGGGGATCAGAGGGTATGGAGAGAAGGCAGGTACGGGATACTGAGTTGGATGATCAGCCATGATCATATTGAATGGCGGTGCTGGCTCGAAGGGCCGAATGGCCTACTCCTGCACCTAATTTCTATGTTTCTATGTTTCTATGAAAGCAGGGTGCAAGGCCAGCAAACTCAAATGCTGTTTCATATTATTTCAAACAGGGTGCAAGGCCACCAAACTCAAATGCAGTTTCATACTATTTCAAGCAGGTTGCAAGGCCACCAAATTCAATTGCAGTCTCATACCACTTCAAGCAGGGCACAAGGCTACCAAATTCAAATGAGGTTTCATACCATTTCAACGCAAGGCCACCAAATTTAAATAAAGATTCATGCCATTTCAAGCAGGGTGCAAGGCCAACAAACTCAAGTGCAGTTTCATGCCATTTCAAGCAGGGTGCAAGGCCACCAAACTCAGGTGCAGTTTCATGCCACTTCAAGCAAGGTGCAAGGCCACCAAACTCAGGTGCAGTTTCATGCCACTTCAAGCAAGGTGCAAGGCCACCAAATTCAAGTGCAACTTCATGCCACTTCAAGCAGGTTTCAAGGCTACCAAATTCAAATGCAGTTTCATACCATTTCAAGCAGGGTGCAAGGCCACCAAATTCAAATGCTCTTTCATACCATTTCTAGCAGGGTGCAAGGCCATCAAATTCAAATGCAGTTTCATGCCATTTCAAGCAGGGTGCAAGGCCACCAAACTCAAGTGCAGTTTCATGCCATTTCAAGCAGGGTGCAAGGCCACCAAACTCAAGTGCAGTTTCATATCACTTCAAGTAGGGTGCAAGGCCACCAAATTCAAATGCTCTTTCATACCATTTCATGCAGGGAGCAAGGACGCCAAATTCACATGCAGTTACATACCATTTCATGCATGGTATAAGGCCACAAAATTCAAATGCCGTATCATACAATTTCATGCCGGGTGCAAGGCCACCAAATTCAAATAAGTATAGGGCTCTGGTGAGACCATATATGGAGTATTTTGTACAGTTTTGGGCTGCTAATTTGAGGAAGAACATCCTTGTGATTGAGGCAGTGCAGCATATGTTCACGAGACATTAAAGTGCAAACAGGAACAGCAGTGGCGAGTGGGGTGCCACAAGGCTCGATGCTGCGGCCGCAACTGTTTACCATGTATAATAATGATTTGGAAGAGGGAATTCCTGACTATGTTGAGGTTTGATAGGAAATTGTCAGCTCCTGTGTATAAAAGGGGGAGTTGTGGGAGTGTTTGAGTGCAACTGTCCTGGGCTGGTATTGGGAGCAGTGGTCAGGATAGAGCAAGGGAGTCTCCCCTTGTGATCAGTGCTCAGGGTAGAGACAGGGGGGTTCCCTTCGTGTCTGATGTGGATCTATGTATCCAGAGCACGAGATAGGCGAGAACATTATTGCTTTCTCTTGAAATGTGTTGTTTCTTTGATTAATTGTGCTGACTTTTCCTTTCAATTTCCGTCAAACAATTTCGTCATTTGAAATGTCCAGGGCTTATAATGTTTTTTTCTGGTGCAACTGGAATTGTGGCGTTTCTGTGCTATATCTCAGAACTAGAAGGATGTTTCCACTAGTGGGAGAGTCTTGGACCAGGGGGCACAGTGTTAGAATAAAAGGATGTCCCTTTACTAAAGCAATGGTACCCGAACCTTAAAACAACTGAAATTGAATGTGGGTGAGGTAAAATGTAGAAACAAAGATCTGTGGATGCTGGTTTATACATAAGATAGACAAATTGCTGGAGCAACACAGTGGGCCGGGCAACATCTCTGGAGAAACAACAGATCTTTGGATGGAACAGAAGGATGCTTACCCAAAATATCACCAGTCCTTTTCCTTCAGATATCCTGCCTGACTCGCTGAGTTACTCCAGCACTTTGTCTATCTGCAGTACAATGTTGATCAGTGAGAACTGTAAATGATTGAAGCACAATGTGGAACAGATCCAGTGATAATGTAGAATATTGGGCTGAAGGGACGTGAGGGATGATCTTACATTGAACTCATTGACTTGGAACAATTTGTCTACTGTGGATTGGAGTAAGGATGTATAAAATTCCCCAAAGAGCTGATCCAATCTGTCTCCAATGTTTGTAGACCATTGAAAAGTATGCAGACAAGATTTATGAGGATATTGCGAAGAATTGTTGTTGCTGCCAAGTCAAACCAGTACTTTCTCCACATATCAGATGGGCCTGAAGTGCAGCGGATCATCACACGGTGGGAGTGTTGTCCACATAACAGAACCTGCAATGCAGCTGATCACCACATGGTAGGAGTGTTGATCACAAATTGGCCAGGCCTGCAGTGCAAGGCATCACCACATGGTGGAAGTGTTGTCCACATATCTGACGGGCCTGCAGTGCAGCGGATCACCACACAATTTGGAGCGACCTGTTAAATGAATTCACTGCTCATTCACTGTTCATTGGGAGTTGCTGTCTACAAATTTTATATAATTGTGCTCTTTAATGTAAAATGGTTCTTTATTGCTATGTAAACTGTTTCATTTCCCCGTAATAACCATATAACCATATAACCATATAACAATTACAGCACGGAAACAGGCCATCTCAGCCCTACAATTCCGTGCCGAACAATTATTTTCCCCTAGTCCCATCTACCTGCACTCAGACCATAACCCTCCATTCCTTTCCCATCCATTTACCTATCCAATTTATTTTTAAATGATAAAATCAAACCTGCCTCCACCACTTCCATTGGAAGCTCATTCCACACAGCTACCACTCTCTGAGTAAAGAAGTTCCCTCTCATGTTACCCCTAAACTTCGGTCCCTTAATTCTGAAGTCATGTCCTCTTGTTTGAATCTTCCCTACTCTCAATGGGAAAAGCTTGTCCATGTCAACTCTGTCTATCCCTGAAATTGTATCCCATGGCAACCTGGAAGTCCCTCAACAGATTACGAGTGGAGCAGGGGAGGTGCAAAGCACTTATGAAAGCATGGAACTACCAGGCAGAAGACACATGCAGCTGTGGAGCAGTACAGACAATGTCCCACCTACTGGAGTGTGACGACGCCCCCCAGTGCAGCCCCCAGGACCTGGCTGAACCGACCCGACCAGCTGTGACCTGCGCCAGATACTGGCAGAACGACATCTGAGATTGCAACGGACTCGAAGAAGAAGAAGAATCATTTTAAAGACCTCTATCAAGTCCCCCTTAACCTTTTGCGCTCCAGAGAATAAAGACCTAACTTATTCAACCTTTTTCTGTAACTTAGTTGCTGAAACCCAGGCAACATTCTAGTAAATCTCCTCTGCACTCTCTCTATTTTGTTGACATCCTTCCTATAATTGGGCGACCAAAATTGTACACCATACTCCAGAATTGGTCTCACCAATGCCTTGTACAATTTTAACATTACATCCCAACTTCTAGGCACCCATTGCCCAGATGCCAAAGTTTGTAAAAGCCCTGAAACCAGGGAAGGATGAAAATCTAGGAACTGCAGATGCAGGTTTACCAACAAAACAAGATAAAGTGCTGGAGTAACTCAGCGGGCCAGGAAGTTTCCCTGGAGAACAGTGATAGGTGATATTACACTGAGTGTTGGAGTAACAGCAGGTCAGGCAGCATCTGTGGAGAACATGGATAGGAGAGAATTTGGGTTGTGAGCCTTCAGACTGATTTCTGGGTGTAGTTCCATTTACTTCATGAAGGTAATGGTAAGAATGAATTTGTCTCCAGGATAGATGTCCAAGTGTGTTTTAATTGGGGCATGTTATGAAAACTGGTTTTCAGTTTATGAGTAATTGTTATGAATTGTTAGGAATTTAAATTGGATCTACATTGTATTTGGTTGAGGCAAGTTAATGTGAATTAGTTATTAAGCACTTGTATGAAATGGTTAATAATAACAACCCGAATCAATGCTTGTTTATTATGAATTTTTATGCACGACTTTTAGGTGACAGGAAGTTTTGAAAACAATGTTTTGTCCAAATTACTTTGTGGTCACGTTGCCTTCACTCACAAAGCAGGGAAATTCTCCAGAAGATACGAGGTGTAATAATGGGATAGGGAAACGCACAAAGCAAGGCAGGTATCAAAGACAAGGTGAAACCCACCCAGTGTGAGGTAGGTTAGCAGGCCATGTTTAACGTCATTCCTGACAACGCATTACTATCCCTTAGGTTCTCGTGGCGAGACCACATGGAACACTAAGGAAGCCAAGAGTAGTCATAGACGGACAGCACGGAAACAGGCCCTTTGACCATACTCGACCATGCCGACCAATATGCCCAATATGGACTAATCCTATTTGCGGGAAATTTCGACCATATCTTTTTAAACCACTTCTATCCATTTACCCCGCTCTGTGCCTTTGATTTGCTTTTACAGTACCTAACTCAACGACATCCTCTGCAGCTTGTTCCCTGCACTTATCTTCTCAGTTAAACCTTGCCCCCAAATATGTTTAGATTGGAGATACAGGGTGGAAGCAGGCCCTTCGGCCCATCGAGTCCACGCCGATAAGCGATCACCGTGCACCAGCGCTATCCGACAAAATAAGGAAAATTTATAAATTTTATGTTACCAATCAACCTACAAACATGCTCTTTTTTGGAGTGTGGGATGAAACTGGAGCACCCGGGGAAAACACACTGGGTCACGGAGAGAATGTATAAAATCCGTACAGACAGCACCCGTAGCGAAGTTTGAACAGTGTCTCATGGGATGTGAGGCATCTGCTCCACCGCTCCGCCACCGTGCGGCCACTAGTAAATGTTTCCACTCTCACAAAACTATGTCCATTAGTTCTTGTCCCACATCCTCGGTGAAACAATTTGCATTCATCCCGTCAATCTCCCTCATTTATTTATAAGCCTCTTTTTGCTGAGTTCTTAGCTTCTTGCGCCCCAAGAATTTAGGTCTGAGCCTGTCCAACCAACATAGCTGAGGCCCATGAATCTTTGGCACTTCATCTTACATCTTCACCGCACTCCTTGCAGCTTACTGCCATCCTTCCCAAAGTAGAGTGATCACAACGGAAGTCAAAAATGGAAATGTGGCATCAACATGTTCTTCTACAACTATATAATAACAGCCCCATCTATGTCCAAGACACCTTACACGCTTTAAGTCTCCTTCATGACTTCCGTTTTTATAACCATATAACCATATAACAATTACAGCACGGAAACAGGCCATCTCGGCCCTACAAGTCCGTGCTGAACAACTTTTTTCCCTTAGTCCCACCTGCCTGCACTCATACCATAACCCTCCATTCCCTTCTCATCCATATGCCTATCCAATTTATTTTTAAATGATACCAACGAACCTGCCGTCACCACTTCCACTGGAAGCTCATTCCACACCGCTACCACTCTCTGAGTAAAGATGTTCCCCCTCATGTTACCCCTAAACTTCTGTCCCTTAATTCTGAAGTCATGTCCTCTTGTTTGAATCTTCCCTATTCTCAAAGGGAAAAGCTTGATCACATCAACTCTATCCCTCTCATCATTTTAAAGACCTCTATCAAGTCCCCCCTTAACCTTCTGCGCTCCAGTGAATAAAGACCTAACTTATTCAACCTATCTCTGTAATTTAGTTGTTGAAACCCAGGCAACATTCTAGTAAATCTCCTCTGTACTCTCTCTCTATTTTGTTGACATCCTTCCTATAATTGGGCGACCAAAATTGTACACCATACTCCAGATTTGGTCTCACCAATGCCTTGTACAATTTTAACATTACATCCCAGCTTCTATATTCCAGGCACCCATTCCCTCATCTTCACCCTGGATGTCCAGTAACTCTACACCCCCATCCCCCACCAGGAGGGTCTTAAAGCCTTCCGTTTCTTCCTCGACTGGAGAACCCTGTCTAGTAATACTCGCCGCCTTGTGGAGCTGGTCCTTACCCTCAACAACTTTTCTTTTGACTCCTCCCATTTCCTCCAAATCCAAGGCGTAGCTATGGGCACGCGCATGGGACCCAGCTATGCCTGTCTCATTTTAGGATATGTAGAACAATCCTTGTTCGAGGCGTACCATGGCCCTACCCTCGAACTCTACCTCTGCTACATTGACGACTGCATTGGTGCAATCTCCTGCACCCATGCAGAACTCACTGACCATCTATTTAATCCACTAACTTCCAACCGGCAGACAAATTAACCTGAACCATTTCCGACATCTCCCTACCGTTTCTAGACCTCACTATCTCCATCGCGGGTAACAGACTACTGATCAACATCTACTATAAACCCACTGACTCACATAGCTATCAAGACTACATTTCTACCCACCCAATTCCTCCGTCTGCACCGCACCAGGATGAGGATTTCCAAACCAGGACATCGGAGATGTCCTCATTCTTTAAGGAACGGGAGTTCCCCTCTTATTATAGATGTGGCTCTCACCAGGGTCTCCTCAATATCCCGCAGTTTCGCTCTCACTCCCATCCCTCTACTCGTAACAAGGACAGAGACCCCTTGGCCTCACCTTCCACCCTATCAGCCGTCGCATACAACATATAATCCTCCAACATTATCGCCATCTCCAATGGGATCCCACTACTGGCCACATCTTTCCATCTCTTCTCCTTTCTGCTTTCCGCAGAGACCGTTCCCTCCGTAACTCCCAGGTCAAATCGTCACTTACCACCCAAACCGCAGGAGACGCAACACCTGTCCCTTTACCTCCACCCTCGAATCCATCCAAGGACCCAAAGAGTCTTTCCAGGTGAGGCGGAGGTTAACTTGCATCTCCTCCAATCTCATCTACTGCATCCGCTGTTCCAGGTGTCCATTTCTCTACATCAGCAAGACCAAGCGCAGGCTTGGCGATCGCTTCGCCCAACACTTCCGCTCAGTTTGCACTAACCAACCTGAACTCGCGGTGGGTCAGCAATTGAAACCCCCCCCCCCCCCCTCCCATTCT
Organism: Amblyraja radiata; assembly: GCF_010909765.2. NCBI lineage: Eukaryota > Metazoa > Chordata > Chondrichthyes > Rajiformes > Rajidae > Amblyraja > Amblyraja radiata. The sequence goes on from NC_045989.1 coordinate 986,719, forward strand.
AAATCTGACCTTTCTGGCCTGGCCCTCCTCCATTGTCAGATTGAGGCCCAGTGTAAATTGGAGGAAGAGCACTTTATATTTCACTTGGGAGGTTTACACTCCAGCGGTATGAACATTTACTTCTCTAATTTCAGATATTCTTTCCTTTCTCCCACCTTCCCCCCCCCCCTTCCCGGGTCTCCCTCAAGCCTACTGTCTCCGCCTCTTCCTTTCTTTTTCCCACCCCCCACACCAGTCTGAAGAAGGGTTTCTACCCGTAACGTCGCCTCTTCCTTCTCCCCATACATGTTGCCTCACCCGCTGAGTTCCTCCAGCATTTTTGTCTACCATCTATTTATCCAGCATCTGAAGTTCTTTCTTTAACATCCCAACATCTGTATTCAATATCCTGAGTGACAGCAGCCAAAGCCTTCACTGTCACCAGATCTACTCATTACGCCACTTCCGCGGATCTATGATCAAATCACACTGCTCTCCAAATCACCCTCCGAAATAGGATAGAGAAGTTGAGAAAGGGATAATAGTGAATCGGCAAGTAACACAGTGGCGGTTTTTAACGGAGGGACACTCTCTCGGTTTCATGACTATCATTGGCACCCATATGGAAGATTTTGCAGATGAAACCCTGGAGAGCTGAACACAAAACCCGACTCTCAGTCATTTACGCCCAGCGCATGAGGCCCAGGAGCCGTTGGTGAGGGAGGAGCGACGTCCGAGCGGTGAGTGTAAAAACCCATCGCGGGGCTTGTTTCAGCAGAGGCCCAAGAGCCGTTGGTGAGGGAGGAGCAACGTCCGTGCGGTGAGTGTAAAACCCCGTACGGCGCTTGTTTCAACAGAGGCCCAGGAGCAGTTGGTGAGGGAGGAACCAAAATCTGCAATGTTCCATTTGCAGATCACACTTCAAATTAAGTGGGCTTGAGGAAGCCGCTGATTGGTCGAACGGACTAGAGGAAGCAGCTGATTGGCTTGTATCCCGGGTAAGGCTTTGTATTGTATCCAGGATAAGGGGGGGGAGAAGGAGGGCCAGGGCAGTTTACTGTTCTGGATGTCAGATGTGGGAGGTCATGGAGTTTGATAGCCCTCCAGACTTCCACATCTGCTCCAGGTGCGTCGAGATGGGGCTCCTAAGGGACCGTGTTAGGAACCTGGAGCAGCAGCTCGATGACCTCTGTCTGGTCAGGGAGAGCGAGGAGGTCATAGAGAGGAGTTACAGAGAGGTGGTCACTACAAGACCACGGGAGGCAGACAACTGGGTCACAGTTAGGAAGGGCAATGGGCAGTGACAGGGACGAGTGAGTACCCTGATGGCTGCACACCTTGAAAATAAGTACTCATGTTTGAGTACGGTTGGGGAAGACAGCCTACCTGGGGGTAGCGACAGCGGCCGGGCCTCCGGCACAAAGACCGGCCCTGTTGCTCAGAAGGGTAAGGAAAAGAAGAGGAGGACAATAGTAATAGGGGACTCTATAGTCAGGGGGTCGGATAGTCGATTCTGTTGACGCAATCAGGAGACCCAGATGGTAGTTTGCCTCCCTGGTGCCAGGGTCAGGGATGTATCTGAACGTGTCCAAGATATCCTGAAATGGGAGGGAGAGGAACCTGAGGTCGTGGTACATATAGGTACCAACGACATAGGTAGAAAAAGAGAAGAGGTCCTGAAAGGTGAATTTAGGAAGTTAGGAAGAGAGTTAAGGAGAAGGACCGCAAAGGTAACAATCTCAGGATTACTGCCTGTGCCACGCGACAGTGAGAGTAGGAATGGAGCGAGGTGGAGGATAAATGCGTGGCTGAGGGATGGTGCAGTGGGCATGGATTCATGTTTCTGGATCATTGGGACCTCTTTTGGGGAAGGTGTGACCTGTACAGAAAGGACGGGTTGCACTTGAACCCAAGGTGGGGAGATTTGCAAAGGCTACTGGGGAGACTTTAAACTATAACGATTGGGGGGAGGGACTCAAATAGGGAAAGCTAGCAGTCAGTGTGTGAGGCAGGAGGCAGAGAAGGGTAGCACTCGGACCCTAAATGTAGGGGAGAAAGAAGAAAAAGATAATAAACAGAGAATACTAGGGGGTGGGTTTCTTAAATGTGTATATTTTAATGCTAGGAGCATTGTAAGAAAGGTGGATGAGCTTAGAGCCTGGATTGACACCTGGAAGTATGATATTGTGGCGATCAGTGAAACATGGTTGCAGGAGGGCTGTGATTGGAAACTAAATATTCCAGGATTTTGTTGCTTCAGGTGTGATAGAATTGGAGGGGCAAGAGGTGGAGGTGTTGCATTGCTTGTCAGGGAAGATATTACAGCAGTGCTTTGGCAGGATAGATTAGAGGGCTCGTCTAGGGAAGCTATTTGGGTGGAACTGAGAAATGGGAAAGGGGTAGCAACACTTATAGGGGTTTATTATAGACCGCCAAATGGTGAGCGAGAATTGGAAGGATGGGCTCTGGGCTCACTCCCGTGAGGACGGCCCGGCTCGGGGCTGGAGCAGGGCTTCCGTGAGGGACTGTGACGCTCCCGTGAGGACGGCCGGCCCGAGGAAGGAACAGTGCTCCCGTCGGAGTGGCCGAGCTCGGGGAGGTGCGGCGTTCCCAGCCCGAGGGAGGAGCGGCGCCCGGTCGGGGCGGCCCAGCCCGAGGGAGGAGCGGCGCCCGGTCGGGGTGGCCCAGCCCGCGGGAGGAGCGGCGCCCGGTCAAGGCGGCCCAGCCCGCGGGAGGAGCGGCGCCCGGTCGGGGCGGCCCAGCCCGAGGGAGGAGCGGCGCCCGGTCGGGGCGGCCCAGCCCGAGGGAGAAGCGGTGCCCAGTCGGGGCGGCCCAGCCCGAGGGAGGAGCGGCGCCCGGTCGGGGCGGCCTGGCGCGAGGCTGGGACAGTGGCGGTACTCACGTAGGAGCGATCCGGCTCGGGGCTGGAACGGTGCTCCGGGGGCTTGGACGGTGTTCTGGCGGTGGTGGCCTGAGTCCGGGGTTCGGCCGCGGGCCAGCGGCTGTGTCAGCAGGACTGGTGGGCGGCAGCTTCGACCACCCCGGGCCGCGGTGTTTGAGCCGCGGGACAGTTTTTAACATCGCCCAGGTGGTATCGCCTCAGCGCAGAGGGAGAAGAGGAGGGAAGAGACTGGAGACCTAAGACTTTTGCCTCCATCACAGTGAGGAGATGTTGGGTGGACTCACTGTGGTGGATGTTAATATGTGTTTATTGTTGTTTTTTATTGTATTGTATAGTATGTATGACTGCTTTAATTTCGTTCAGACTTCGGTCTGAATGACAATAAAGGTTATCTTATCTTATCTTATCTTATCTTAAGAGCAAATACGGAAGTAGATCGCAGATATTAGTAGTAAGCACAAGGTAGTGATTGTGGGAGATTTCAATTTTCCACACATAGACTGGGAAACACATTCTGTAAATGGGCTGGATGGTTTGGAGTTTGTAAAATGTGTGCAGGATAGTTTTTTGCAGCAATACATAGAGGTACCTACTAGAGAAGGGGCAGTGCTGGACCTCCTGTTAGGAAATGAGACAGGTCAGGTGGCGGAGGTATGTGTTGGGGAACAGTTCGGGTCCAGTGATCACAATACCATTAGTTTCAATATAATTATGGAGAGGGTCAGAACTTTACCTAGGGTTGAGATTTTTGATTGGAGAAAGGCTAACTTTGAGGAGATGTGAAAGGATTTAAAAGGAGTGAATTGGGACATTTTGTTTTATGGGAAAGATGTGGAAGAGAAATGGAGGACATTTAAAGGTGAAATTTTAAGAGTACAGAATCTTTATGTCCCTGGTCGGTTGAAAGGAAATAGTAAAAATTGGAAAGAGCCATGGTTTTCATGGGAAATTGGACACTTGGTTCGGAAAAAGAGAGAGATCTACAATAATTACAGGCAGCATGAAGTAAATGAGGTGCTTGAGGGGTATAAAGAATGTAAAAATAATCTTAAGAAAGAAATTAGAAAAGCTAAAAGAAGATATGAGGTTGCTTTGGCAAGTAAGGTGAAAGTAAATCCAAAGGGTTTCTACAGCTATATTAATAGCAAAAGGATAACGAGGGATAAAATTGGTCCATTAGAGAGTCAGAGTGGACAGCTATTTGCAGAGCCAAAAGAGATGGGGGAGATATTGAACAATTTATTTTCTTCGGTGTTCACCAAGGAGAAGGATATTGAATTATGTGAGGTAAGGGAAACAAGTAGAGTAGCTATGGAAACTATGAGATTCAAAGAAGAGGAAGTACTGACACTTTTGAGAAATATAAAAGTGGATAAGTCCCCAGGTCCGGACAGGATATTCCCTAGGATATTGAGGGAAGTTAGTGTAGGAATAGCAGGGGCTATGACAGAAATATTTCAAATTTCATTAGAAACGGGAATAGTGCCGGATGATTGACGTACTGCGCATGTTGTTCCATTGTTTAAAAAGGGGTCTAAGAGTAAACCTAGCAATTATAGACCTGTTAGTTTGACGTCAGTGGTGGGCAAATTAATGGAAAGGATACTTAGAGTTAATATATATAAGCATCTGGATAAACAGGGTCTGATTAGGAACAGTCAACTTGGATTTGTGCCTGGAAGGTCATGTTTGACTAATCTTCTTGAATTTTTGAAGAGGTTACTCGGGAAATTGATGAGGGTAAAGCAGTGGATGTTGTATATATGGACTTCAGCAAGGCCTTTGACAAGGTTTCTCATGGAAGGTTGGTTAAGAAAGTTCAATTGGTGGGTATTAATGGTGGAGTAGCAAGATGGATTCAACAGTGGCTGAATGGGAGATGGCAGAGAGTAATGGTGGATGGTTGTTTGTCAGGTTGGAGGCCAGTGACTAGTGGGGTGCCACAGGGATCTGTGTTGGGTCCACTGTTGTTTGTCATGTACATCAATGATCTGGATGATGGTGTGGTAAATTAGATTAGTAAGTATGCAGATGATACTAAAATAGGTGGGGTTGTGGATAATGAAATAGATTTTCAAAGTCTACAGAGAGATTTATGCCAGTTGGAAGAGTGGGCTGAAAGATGGCAGATGGAGTTTAATGCTGATAAGTGTGAGGTGCTACATCTTGGCAGGACAAATCAAAATAGGACTTACATGGAAAATGGTAGGGAATTGAAGAATGCAGGTGAACAGAGGGATCTGGGAATAACTGTGCACAGTTCCCTGAAAGTGGAATCTCATGTAGATAGGGTGGTAAAGAAAGCTTTTGGTGTGCTGGCCTATATAAATCAGAGCATTGAGTAAAGAAGTTGGGATGTAATGTTAAAATTGTACAAGGCATTGGTGAGGCCAATTCTGGAGTATGGTGTACAATTTTGGTCGCCTAATTATAGGAAGGATGTCAACAAAATAGAGAGAGTACAGAGGAGATTTACTAGAATGTTGCCTGGGTTTCAGCAACTAAGTTACAGAGAAAGGTTGAACAAGTTAGGGCTTTATTCTTTGGAGCGCAGAAGGTTAAGGGGGGACTTGATAGAGGTCTTTAAAATGATGAGAAGGATAGACAGAGTTGACGTGGATAAGCTTTTCCCACTGAGAGTAGGGAAGATTCAAACAAGGGGACATGACTTGAGAATTAAGGGACAGAAGTTTAGGGGTAACATGAGGGGGAACTTCTTTACTCAGAGAGTGGTGGCTGTGTGGAATGAGCTTCCAGTGAAGGTGGTGGAGGCAGGTTCGTTTTTATCATTTAAAAATAAATTGGATAGTGATATGGATGGGAAAGGAATGGAGGGTTATGGTCTGAGCGCAGGTATATGGGACTAGGGGAGAATACGTGTTCGGCACGGACTAGAAGGGTCGAGATGGCCTGTTTCCGTGCTGTAATTGTTATATGGTTATATGGTTATATGGTTGTATATATGGACTTCAGTTAAGCCTTTGACAAGGTTCCTCATGGAAGGTTGGTTAAGAAGGTTCAATTGTTGGGTATTAATAGTGGAGTAGCAAGGTGGATTCAACAGTGGCTGAATGGGAGATGCTAGAGAGTAATGGTGGATGGCTGTTTGTCAGGTTGGAGACCAGTGACTAGTGGGGTGCCACAGGGATCTGTGTTGGGTCCACTGTTGTTTGTCATGTACATCAATGATCTGGATGATGGTGTGGTAAATTGGATTAGTAAGTATGCAGACGATACTAAGATAGAGGTGGTGTGGATAATGAAGTAGATTTTCAAAGTCTTCAGAGAGATTTAGGCCATTTGGAAGAGTGAGCTGAAAGATGGCAGATGGAGTTTAATGCTGATAAGTGTGAGGTGCCACATCTTGGCAGGCCAAATCAAAATAGGACGTACATGGTAAATGGTAGTGAATTGAGGAATGCAGTTGAACAGAGGGATCTAGGAATAACTGTGCACAGTTCCCTGAAGGTGGAACCTCATTTAGATAGGGTGGTAAAGAAAGCTTTTGGTGTGCTGGCCTTTATAAATCAGAGCATTGAGTATAGAAGTTGGGATGTATTGTTAAAATTGTACAAGGCATTGGTGAGGCCAATCCAGGAGTATGGTGTACAATTTTGGTCTGCTAATTATAGGAAGGATGTCAACAACATAGAGAGAGTACAGAGGAGATTTACTAGAATGTTGCCTGAGTTTCAGCAACTAAGTTAAAAAGAAGGGTTGAACAAGTTAGGTCTTTATTCTTTGGAGCGCAGAAGGTTAAGGGGGGACTTGATAGAGGTCTTTAAAATGATGAGAGGGATAGACAGAGTTGACGTGGATAAGCTTTTCCCAGGGTAGATTCAAACAAGAGGACATGACTTGAGAATTAAGGGACAGAATTTAGGGGTAACATGAGGGGGAACTTCTTTACTCAGAGAGTGGTAGCTGTGTGGAATGAGCTTCCAGTGGAGGTGGTGGAGGCTGGTTCGATTTTATCATTTCAAAATAAATTGGATAGTTATATGGATGGGAAAGGAATGGAGGGTTATGGTCTAAGTGCAGGTAGATAGGACTAGGGGAGAATAAGTGTTCGGCACGGACTAGAAGGGCCGAGATGGCCTGTTTCCGTGCTGTAATTGTTATATGGTTATATGTTATATGGTGATATGGCATGTGAGCGCTGCCTATACTGCAGCCTATACCGGCTGTTGTTCGCAATCCTCAACATCCTCCTCATAAACTATACTCTGAATTAGCTATTACAAAATAAATTTAAGGGAAAGCAAAGCAGTGAGTAATTATTGTTTATCAATTCAGCTTTTCACACTGTTTTTCTTGACAATCAGTTGATATCAGACCCAAACGAAACGTAGTTCCTTGGTGAAAGATTCATTTCGCTTTACATGGTGCAACATTTCTCCTCACCGTGGCACGCTCCGCTTTCCTTAAAGCCATCGGGGCAAGTCACCTGACATGTTCCCTTCTGGAGGCTGCACTTATCTGTACGACACAAAATACAAGATGAATTATCAGTTGGTAGACAAGGGAACTAACTTAGAAAGTAATGAAATTTAAATTTCAGGGTCCCTAATCCCGGTGGGACCCCAGAAGCGACTTTAGTCCACATTGGTTAAACATTTTGGGTCAACTGTATGAGGAGGTGTTTTTAAACAATAATAATAATAATAATAATAATAATAATAATAATAATAATAATAATAATAAAGTGTAATTCAATACAAAATAATAGTTAAAATTAAAAGGTTATTAAAGTATCATGTAGGCTAGCTGTAAACAAAAAAACAACGTTCAATATTTAATATAAAATATTTATAAATAATTTAAACAATTATTAACATTTCAGACAGAAATGAAAACTTTTATTTAAATTATTTACCTTGCCGTAATCGAAAAAATGAAAGCAAATTTTGTTGCTTGCGGTCATTGTTAAGGCCAACATTTCGGAAACTTTATATTTGCACGAATAATCTTCTAAAATCTTAAAATATACTAAACATATACCATTACAATAAATAATAACAACTTTACTAATGTACGATTAAAATACAGTAAAAGTAAAAAGGTCATAACAATATCTTCATTGGTAGATACAAACAGTAGATAACACATCGTAACAAAAAGGGGATCCGTTGAAAGGCAATCACAATGGAAACGTGAATCACGTGCTTATCACGTCGTGTTAGATAGTGTTAGATTGGCTTAAGCCTATTGTTTTTATGAAGAGGTGAACGGAAGGAAGGCAGCGACCGCATAGCCTAGGTTAATACTGTATTACAAGTATTTATGAAAAAGTTAAAAAAAAACTTTCTCAGAAAGTAGACCTAAAGGTTGTTGACTATTACGGCATTTTGCAGGTGCTGGATTTTTTTTAATTTTCTGGATCTCCACGAAGATGGGGGATTTTAAACACACAGGGCAAACTACATATAGTTTGCACACTATGGGGCAGTCCAGGCAATTAAAAATGGATATATAGGTATTTTTCAAATACTCAAACATATTTTTGAAGACTCAGAAGAGAAGCCTGAATGTAAACGAGATGCAAAACATTTACATCTCAAGTTGGTAAAGCTGGAATATGTTATATTAACAGTCGTTTGGGAAGTGGTGCTGGAGCGTTTCAACAAAACAAGAAACTCCAAACCCCTGGTTTTGATGCATTTGAAGGATATCTTCTGCTATCATCTTTACTTTAGTTTGTTAAAGAACTCAGAGAAAATTCAGCCAATAGGATTGCACACTATGAATCAGAAGCAAAAGGTTTGTGTGAAGATATCACCTCATGTTATTCTGATGCTTCCAAACGCATTGTTACAAGGACATTTTCAGATGGAACAAGTGGCATTGCTTCTTTGAGAGGAGCTGACAAATTTAGGATAGAAGTTCTATATCAACTCTATGACTGTTTGATAATCCTATTACGCAATGTGAGCAGATTGCGAAAAGGTTTAAGTTAGATGCGGAGAGTATTAAACGTATAATATCATATTACGAAGATGATGTGGACCACAAATTAGTAAAACGAGTGTTACCAGTTCAAAGAATATTTGCACCTTATGATAATCCTAAAACACAGAAGAAAATACGTCATCTAAAATCCAATGTGCAGAAGTTTTTCAGCTTATTTGTGAGCAACACCTAATTGAAGTGTTCCCCAATGTTACAGCTGCGCTTAAGCTGTACTTGACAATGCCTATCACAAGCTGTGAAGCAGAAAGGTATTTCAAAATGTCCCCTAATTTTCATCCCTCCATAAGTCGGATTTTTTAAATTCACACCAGTGACTTTGACATGTGAAATAATCCAGTACAGCAATTTTCACCAACATTTGAAATGTGTGGTTGAATTAAAAAAAAGTGTGGTGATCCGTCGTGGAACAACCCCATTGAAGAAGGTAACAGTGGTTAGCAAGACCCCGTTGCTGTTTGCGAAGGGGCCGCCATAAAAGTTCAAGCTTCAGGGCCCCAAAAATGTAGGTTCGCCACTGTAGGTAGTTATAGGGAAAAACTAGGACAGATTAAATATTAAATGTGTTCGTCAAATATCTATCTATCTATCTATCTATCTATCTATCTATCTATCTATCTATCTATCTATCTATCTATCTATCTATCTATCTATCTATCTATCTATCTATCTATCTATCTATCTATCTATCTATCTATCTATCTATCTATCTATCTATCTATCTATCTATCTATCTATCTCAAACAAAGAGTGAATGGGGAACTAACAGATTGGTTTACCACTGCAGTTGCAGTGCGACAAGAGTGCGTGATCTCACCACAGCTATTTAACATCCTGCGCGAATTGGTCATGTTGTATGCATTGCACGACACACATATGTAGGCGTAAATATCCAAGGTCAGCTCCTAAATAACCTGCACTTCGCAGATGACATCACACTCATTGCTGCGAGTGAAACCGACCTCCAGACTTTACTAAACCTCGTACATGAAAGCAATAAAGCGCTGGGACTGAAAATCAACTTAGCGAAAAACACAAGTGCAGGCGATCTCCAAAGAGAACATAAACATAAATATCTAAATCAATGACACATCATTAGCCCAGTTGAGGATTTCACATATCTAGGAGGAAAGATATGTCAAACTGGATCCTACTCGGAAGACGTAAAATTACGCGCTGGGAAACCTGATGGGACTGTTCAAAACCTCCAAAAGATATGGAGCGCAAAAGACATCCGAAGCAGCACTAAGACCAAACTCTATAAAGTACTTGTGCTCTCAATACTGTTGTATGGAGCGTAAATATGGGCACTAAGAAAGGAAGTAGAAAACAGACTGATGTCCCTTCACAAAATAAGGCGACAAATATTCCCTTCCTTACCCTGTTGCTTGTTCCACGGCTCCAAGTGAGAGGCTAAGTGGCAGTGATTGTAGAATGTTTGCACGTCCTAAACATAGAACGTGCTTCAGGGACGACAGATGGCACAAGGGACGACAGATGGCACAATGGGTTAAGTGTTCGGCTGGCAACCAGAAGGTAGCCGGTTCGAATCCCGCTTGGAGTGCATACTGTCGTTGTGTCCTTGGGCAAGACACTTCACCCACCTTTGCCTGTGTGTGAATGTGTGTGAATGTGTGTGAGTGATTGGTGGTGGTCGGAGGGGCCGTAGGCGCAGATTGGCAGCCACGCTTCCGTCAGTCTGCCCCAGGGCAGCTGTGGCTACAGAGGTAGCTTACCACCACCGAGTGTGACTGAGGAGTGAATGAATAATGCGATGTAAAGCGCCTTGAGTATTAGAAAGGCGCTATATAAATCCCATCCATTATTATTATTATTATAGAAACATAGAAAATAGGTGCAGGAGTGGGCCATTCGGCCCTTTGAGCCATCACCGCCATTCGATAATATCATGACTGATCATCTAAAATCAGTACCCTGTTCCTGATTTCTCTCCATATCCCTTGTTTCCGTTAGTGCTAAGAGCTAGATCTAACTCCCGCGTGCAAAACAAAACAGTGAATTGCCCTCCACTGCCTTCGATGGCATGAATTCCTCATCTCAGTGCTAAATTTCCTACCCCTTATTCTTAAACTGTGTGACCCCTGTTTCTGGACTTCCCCAACATTGGGAACATCTTTCCTGCATCTAGCTTGTCCAAACCCTTAAGAATTGCAAATGTTTCTTTAAGATCCCCTCTCGCCCATCCAAGTTCAAGTGAATATAAGCCCAGTCGACCTATTCTTTCACCATATGACAGTCTCGCCATCCCGAGACTCAACCTGGCGAACCTATGCTGCATTCCTTCAATAGCAAGAATGTCCTTCCTCAAATTAGGAGACCATAACCGGACACATATCCAAGGTCCGTATAAACGGCCTGCTGCATGAAGCAATGTGATGATGCAAATTGACATATGTACATTAAAATAGAATTAGCTAATCGAGGGAGAAGATCGTTTGGACATAAATGTACCAATTCAAAACGGCAAAGCTAGTCACAGATCTGGATGAAGATCATGCATTGGGAACGCATCCGTTTACAATGTGTGTGAAAGAAATTAAAAGATTGTGCGGCGATCTCTGTGACATTGTAGATATAAATATGAGACCTCATCTTCTGAACAGAGCAACAGACAATATGCGGCTTCGGTATTCCGAAAAACGCAAGGAACCATGGGATTTGTCAAAGCTCAAACGCTATAAATCAAATCGAACGAAGCGCTGTAGATTCAATGAATATAGTTTGAGTCCATTTTTTTTTGTCTTTTTTCAAATTTGTATTTGTCAGGGGGCAGAGAGATTGGGCAGATGCGAGTGGGAAAGCGGCAGGGGGGAGAGGCTGGACCGGCGGAGATATTCTCGGCAGCTGCAGACCCATGCCCCATCCGCAGCCAGGCTCGTGCTCGTGAACCTGGAGCCGCAAGCGCTGCCGAACCGCCACTGAAATGTCCCATGTCCCACTGCCCCCCCCCCCCCCCCCCCACCCCAAATGGAGTGTTACATCCCCACCCGGGGGCGCGGCCTGAGATATCCGGACCGACGGGACACTGGCCCCAGGCCGACTGCCAGTGCGCAGAATAAGTGCAAACCCCAGATCACCTCTGCCTCTTCCCCCGGGCCACCCGACAACCGCGGATCGGCGACATCATTGGTCCCAGGCCCGCAACCAGCACGGAGAAGAAGCGCCGACTCCAGCCCAACCCCGCTCCAAATCCAGAGGAACCCGCTCTCCGATGGGGCACTACGGCGACAAGAGCCAGTTCAACCACGGCCTGGCCGAGCTGCGCTCCCTCAGCCACCACCTCAAGTACAAGACGGCACCATGGCGCACTTTGCACACACCCGGCTTCTGCCCCTAGGGTACCCGCTGCCACGTCATCCCCAATCCCAGGGAGGAGCGAGGGCTGGTGTGAAAGACTGGAGGGGGCAAGGGGCAGTGGCATCTTTCCAATTGAGAGAATGTAAGTTCTCAACAGCCACTGGACAAGGCGAGAGTCTCAGCTGACGGTCAATGGCCTGCCGGGAATGCTCCCCCCCACCCCCCTCCCCCGGCCCCCAGAGCCAGCGCCTCCGCCCCGCGCCGACTGCAAGTAGTATTGCGGAGGCTAATGGGATTGAAGGATGATTAATCCCCTGGGCCTGATGGTCTGCATCCCAGGGTCCTCAGGGAGGTGGCTATAGAAATAGAAGACGCATTGGTGATCATTTTACATTGTTCAATAGGATCAGCTGTGGATTGGAGCATAGCTAATGTTATCCCACTTTTCAAGAAAGGAGCGAGAGAGAAAACGGGGAATATACAGACCAGTTAGCCTGACTTTGGTGGTGGGAAAGATGCTGGAGTTAATTATTAAAGAGCTAATAATGGGGCATTTGGATAGCTGTAAAAGGATTAGTCCAATTCAGCATGGATTTAGAAAAGGGAAATCATGCTTGACTAATCGTCTGAAATTTTTTGAGGATGTGACAAGTAAAATGGATGAAGGGGATGTAGTGTATCTAGAGTTTCAGAAAGCCTTTGATAAGGTCCCGCACGGGAGACTGGTGACTAAATTTAGAGCATATGGTATTAGGGGTAGGGTGTTTGGGGCCGCAACCGTTTACCCTATATATTAATGATTTGGAAGAGGGAATTAGGAGCAACACTGGCAACTTTGCGGATGACACAAAGCTGGGTGGCAGTGTGAACTGTGAAGTGGATATTAGGAGGTTGCTGGGTGACCTGGACAGGTTGAGTGAGTGGGCAGATACATGGCAGATGCAGTATAATATTGATAAATGTGAGGTTATCCACTTTGGCGGCAAAAACAAGGGGGCAGATTATTATCTCAATGGGGTTAGGTTAGGTAACAGCAAGACATGGGTGTCCTTGTACACCCGTCACTGAAAGTTGGTGTGCAGGTACAGCAGGCAATGAAGAAAGCTAATGAAATGTTGGCCTTCATAACAAGAGGATTTCAGTATAGGAGTAAAGTGGTTCTTCTGCAGTTGTATAGGGCTCTGGTAAGAACACATCTGCAGTATTGTGTACAGTTTTGGTCTCCTAATTTGAGGGAGGACATCCTTGTGATTAAGGCAGTGCAGCGTAGGTTCACGAGATTAATCTCTGGGATGGCGGGACTGTCACATGAGGAAAGATTGAAATGACTAGGCTTGTATTCACTGGAATTTAGAAGGATGAGGGGATATATTATAGAAACATATAATATTATAAAAGGACTGGACAAGCAAGATGCAGGAGAAATGTTCCCAATGTTTGGTGAATACAGAACCAGGGGCCACAGTCTTTGAATAAAGGGAGGCAATTTAAGACTGAGGTGAGAAAACCTTTTTTCACCCAGAGAGGTTTGAATGTGTGGAATTGCCTGCCACAGAGGGCAGTGAAGGCCAAATCACAAGATGGATTTAAGAGAGAGTTAGTTAGAGCTCTAGGGGCTAGTGGAAACGAGGGATATGGGGAGAAGGCAGGTACGGGTTACTGATTGGGGCCAATCAGCTATGATCACAATGAATGGCGGTGCTGGCTCGAAGGGCCGAATGGCCTCCTCCTGCACTTATTTTCTATGTTTCTAAACGAGGGGGTAGTGTACATCGACCCCAGATGCAGATCACTGTTGCTGATTGTTGTTCTCACGATCCGTAATCCAGTTCAGGTTTCTGGTGGTGTGTGACAAGCAGTTCTCACTTTGATCTAGGACTCAGAGCCGACAGCAGCTTATGTAATGCTGTCTCTATTTGATGTTATTAAAATACTTATTATGAAGTTAAACGACTCAGTGTTATCAGTATTTCATACCCCAGACCCACCAAGTCCTAATACACGACTCACGCTGAGACCCACCGCCGACCTCTCGCCCAAAACCTTGTCTCTGTGACCTACCTATCAAGGGATGATTGAACTAAGGAATTGAAGCGAAAGGCGTCTCTGCGGAAGGCACCAGCGAGGGGTGGAGATGGTAAGACGTAGATGTGACTGGACGTGGGATGGAAACCACGGCCTACAATGTTGTGGATGCAAAAGCTGGTGTTTACCACACAAAAATATATACTTACACATCGCCTCTTGTTCTGGAGTCAATGCGGACGCACCCGCAACGAGCAACATGCCAATGAGAAACAGGAGCATTTTCCCCATCTTTTGCTTGCTTCTTATTCACGCTCAAAGAATGCGAGAAGATCTGGTATCTAATCTGAGACATTGCTGTATTTATACTGAGCAAGGAGGTGCGTTGCGTTGGCGGGTATGGTGTGGTGACGGTGCCAGCTAGTCAGTCATTGTGGACGATTTGTTCCATGCGGCGCCCGTCGGTCCGTCAAGTCTTCATTGGCTCGGGCACATCGATCAGTTGCCAGCATGATTTACCAAGACAGCATGTTCTGGTCTGCAATAAACATGTTCCAAGTTTATAGATCGCAAAACTGGCGCCAGACGCTGAAAGAGCCTGCGTGTCAAACTTCCAGACATGACTCCTTGTCCGCGGGTTTCATGTCCATTTCATTCGTGCAACGTGTCCAGGTCTAATGAATCCGTGTTTCGACAAGAATGTACACATTTTCAATTTCATGTCGTTGGCAAATTTACCAGCAATTTACCAGCACAATCCAATGCGAATCAACTGAACCCAGTATTCCACATGCGGAATAACAAACATCTGGTACAACTGTAGCATAAGGTGGTAGCTTCACAGACATCTGGTACAACTGTAGCATGAAGGGCTATGCTCACAAACATCTGGTACAACCATAGCTTGAGATGCTAGCTTCAGCCCACCTAGCCAGTTGATCAAGGACATGTCTTCCAGTCCTGCCCAAATGCCATCTGATTTTATTTCATTCATTTCTGCTGTCAATGTGGAGTTCTGACCCTCGTAATCTCGGCAGGACTGTCATTTTAAACAAAAGCATTACAAGCTATGAGCCAGATCTGATCAATAGGAACAGAAAAAGGGTTGCTTGGCATTAATTCGATGCGCCGACAAGCTATTTCTGCAGGGGATGTTTGACTTGAGAATTAAGGGACAGAAGTTTAAGGGTAACATGAGGGGGAACTTCTTTACTCAGATAGTGGTAGCTGTGTGGAATGAGCTTCCAGTGGAGGTGGTGGAGGCAGGTTCGCTTTTATAATTTAAAAATAAATTGGATAGTTAGGGGACGGGAAAGGAATGGAGGGTTATGGTCTGAGTGCAGGTAGATGGGACTAGGGGAGAATAAGTGTTCGGCACGGACTAGAAGAGCCGAGATGGCCTGTTTCTGTGCTGTAATTGTTATATGGTTATATGGTTATATGTTGTGATCATGTTTTCTTTCTGATTTGACTGCAGCTTGACTGCTTTATTCTGGTATTTTAGAATAGGGCAGTGGAGCCCTGGTCCCTCGGAGCCATGGGCAGTCAGTTCGCACTTCGTTGTGGTCCATGATGCATTGCAGACAGCCCACTTTGTCAACAGACCATAACGCAAACATTGTTCTTTAGCAAAACAGAAACTCAGCGAGTCAGGCACCATCTGGGAAGGGAAAAACAGGCGATATAACATTTCGGGCCCTTCTCGCGAAAGGGATAAAGCTGGAAAAGAGAGATGGGGACGAGAGAAAGTGGCAAGTGGGTGGTCGGTGCGTATGAGCGGATGGATTAGCAGATGGACGGAGCAATTACAAAGGACACAGAATGGTGTCAGATAGGAGAGAAGTGGAAAGAAATGTGAAGCCAGAGAGAGGGATATATTTGGAGGGGAATAAGGTCTCGCGGATTGGAGGAATGGGTAAGCAGGAAAAGCCTCGGTGTTAGTGGGTGGGGGGGGGGGGGGTGGTTTAGTGTGAGAAATTGATGTGCAACAGTGTTCGGGAAGAGAGTTTGTTTGGAATAATTGTCGTTAAGCTGGATAGACTCAGCTTGTACTTGCTAGAATTTAGAAGATTGAGGGGAGATCTTATAGAAACGTACAAAATTCTTAAGGGGTTGGATAGGCTAGATGCGGGAAGATTGTTCATGATGTCGGGGAAGTCCAGTACAAGGGGTAACAGTTTAAGGATAAGGAGAAGTCTTTTAGGACCGAGATGAGAAAAACATTTTACACAAAGAGAGTGATGAATCTCTGGAATTCTCTGCCACAGAAGGTCATTGAGTCCAGTTCAATGGCTATATTTAAGAGGGAGTTAGATGTGGTCCTAGTGGCTAAGGGGATCAGGGGGTATGGAGAGAAGGCAGGTACGGGATACTGAGTTGGATGATCTGCCATGATTATATTGAATGGCGGTGCAGGCGCGAAGGGCCGAATGGCCTACTCCTGCACCTAATTTCTATGTTTCTATGTTTCTATCTCTGTTTTTTGTATTCCAGTCTCCTTGATAAAAATTAAATTTGCTTTCCTTACTCCCGATTCGATTTGCAAATTAAGCTTTTGGGAGTCCTGCACAAGCACTCCCTATGTCCCTTTGTGCCTCCGATTTCTGCATTCTCCCTCCATTCAGAAAATAATCTACTAATTTATTCTTATTACCAAAATAGACAATAGTGCGGGTGTAGGTCCTTCGGCCCTTCGAGCCAGCACCGCCATTCAATGTGATAATTGCTGATCATCCCCAATCAGCACCCCGTTCCTGCCTTCTCCCCATATAATAACAATAATAATAATAAATGTTATTTAATGGGCGCCTTTCAGACATCTCAAGGACACCTTACATAGTAATCGGAATAACATATAATCGGAATATAACAAGTAATAAAGACATCACAGAGACACATATCCCCTGATTCCGCCATTTTTAAGAGCCCTATCTAGCTCTCTCTTGAAAGTATCCATAGAACCGGCCTCCACCGCCCTCATGAGGCAGAAAATTCTACAAACTCACAACTCTCCATATGAAAAAGTATTTCTTCGTCTCCGTTCTAAATGGCTTACCGCTTAATTTTAAACTGTGCATATTCTTACATTCTTAACCTGGTTCTGGTCTCACCCAACATCGCGAACATGTTTCCTGCCTCTAGCGTGTCCAAACCCTTAATAATCTTATATGTTTCAATAAGATATCCTCTCGTCCTTCTAATCTCCTGTATATACAAACCCAGCCACTCCATTCTCTCAGCATATGACAGTCCCGCCATCGCAGGAATTAACCTTGTAAACCAACACTGTACTCCCTCAATAGCAAGAATGTCCTTCCTCAAATTAGGGGACCAACACTGCGCACAATACTCCAGGAGTGTTCTGACTAGGGCCTTGTACAACTACAGAAGGAACTCCTCACTCCTATACTCAACTCATCTCGTTATGAAGGCCACCATGCCATTCGCTTTTGTCATTGCCTGCTGTACCTCCATGCGTACTTTCATTGACTGATGAACAAGGACCCCCAGATCCAGGAGCAACACTAGCAAGTTTGCGGATGACACAAAGCTGGGTGGCAGTGTGAACTGTGAAGAGGATGTTAGGAGGTTGCAGGGTGACCTGGACAGGTTAAGTGAGTGGGCAGATGCGTGGCCGGTGCAGTATAATATAGATAAATATAAGGTTATCCACTTTGGCGGCAAAAACAAGGGGGCAGGTTATTATCTCCATGGGGTTAGGTTAGGTAAGGGGAGGTGCAGCGAGACCTGGGCGTCCTTGTACACCGGTCACTGAAAGTTGGCTTACAGGTACAGCAGGCAGTGAAGAAAGCTAATTGAATGTTAGCCTTCATAACAAGAGGATTTCGAATAGGACTAAAGAGGTTCTTCTGCAGTTGTATCGGGCTCTGGTGAGACCACATCTGGAGTATTGTGTACAGTTTTGGTCTCCTAATTTGAGGAAGGACATCCTTGTGATTGAGGCAGTGCAGTGTAGGTTGATGAGATTGATCCCTGGGGTGACGGGACTGAGGAAAGATTGAAAAGACTAGGCTTGTATTCACTGGAGTTTAGAAGGATGAGGGGATACGTATAGAACCATATAAAATTATAAAAGGACTGGACAAGCTAGATGCAGGAAAAATGTTCTTAATGTTGGGCGAGTCCAGAACCAGGGGCCACAGTCTTCGTATAAAGGGGAGGCCATTTAAGACTGAGGTGAGAAAAAACTTTTTCACCCAGAGAGTTGTGAATTTGAATCACTGAATGGATTTAAGTTAGGGGCTAGTGGAATCAAGGGATATGGCGAGAAGGCAGGCACGGGTTATTGATAGGGGACAATCAGCCATGATCACAATGAATGGCGGTGTTTGCTCAAAGGGCCGAATGGCCTCCTTCTGCACCTATTTCCTATGTTTCTATCCATTTGAATTTGGAGGCCTTACACCATGCATGAAATGGTATGAAACTGCATTTGAATTTGGTAGCCTTGCACCCTGCTTGAAATGGTATGAAACATCATTTCAGTTTGGTGGCCTTGCACCCTGCTTGAAATGGTATCAATCTGCACTGGAGTTCGATGGCCTTGCACCCTGCTTGAAATGGTATGAATCTGCACTTGAGTTCGGTGGCCTTGCACCCTGCTTCAAGTGGCATGAAACTGCACTTGAGTTTGGTGGCTTTGCACACCAGTTGAAGTGGCATGAAACTGCACTTGAATTTGGTGCACTTGCACCCTGCTTGAAGTGGCATGAAACTGCACAGGAATTTGGTTGCCTTGCTCCCTGCATGAAATGGTATGAAACTGCATATGAATTTGGTCGCCTTGCACCCTGCTTGAAATGGTATGACACTGCATTTGAATTTGGTGGCCTTGTACCCTGCATGAAATGGTATGAAACTGCACTTGAATTTGGTGGCCTTGCACCTGCTTGAAAAGGTAAGAAACTGTATTTGAATTTGGCGGCCTTGTACCCTGCATGAAATGGTATGAAACTGCACTTGAATTTGGTGGCCTTGCACCAGGCATGAATTGGCATGAAACTGCATTTGAAGTTGGTGGCCTTGCACCCTGCTTGAAGGGGCATGAAACTGCATTTGAATTTGGTGGCCTAGCACCCTGCATGAAATGACATGAAACTGCACTTGAGTTTGGTGGCCTTGCACCCTGCTTGATGTGGCATGAAACTGCACTTGAGTTTGGTGGCCTTGCACCTTGCTTGAAGCGGCGTGAAACTGCAGTTGAATTTGGTGGCCTTGCACCCTGCGTGAAGTGGCATGAAATCGCATTTGAATTTGGTGGCATTGCACCCTGCATAAAATGGTATGAAACTGCATTTGCTTATTTGGGCTTGCACCCTGCATGAAATGGTATGAAACCTCATTTGAATTTGGTGACCTTGCACCCCGCATGAAATGGTATGAAAGTGCATTTGAATTTTTAAGCCTTGCTCCCTGCTTGAAATGGTATGAAACTGCATTTGAGTTAACTGGCCTTGCACCCTGCTTGAAATGGTATTAAACGGCATTTTAGTTTGGTGGCCTTGCACCCTGCTTGAAATGGTATGAAACTCCACTTGAGTTTGGTGGCTTTGCACCCTGCTTGAAGTGCTATGAAACAGCACTTGAATTTGGTGGCCTTGCACCCTGCTTGAAGTGGCACAGAAACATGGAAACATAGAAAATAGGTGCAGGAGTAGGCCATTCGGCCCTTCGAGCCTGCACAGCCATTCAATATGATCATGGCTGATCATCCAACTCAGTATCCTGTACCTGCTTTCTCTCCATACCCCCCGCTCTTTAGCCACAAGGGCCACATCTAACTCCCTCTTAAATATAGCCTCAACTACATCCTGTGGCAGATAATTCCAGAGATTCACCACTCTGTGTGAATTTTTTTTTTCTCATCTCAGTCCTAAAAGATTTCCCCTTTATTCTTAAACTGTGACCCCTTGTTCTGGAATTCCCCAACATCGGGAACAATCATCCTGCATCTAGCCTGTCCAACCCCTTAAGAATTTTGTAAGTTTCTATAAGATCCCCCCTCAATCTTCTAAATTCTAGCGAGTACAAGCCAAGTCTATCTAGTCTTTCTTCATATTCTGCACTGTCTCAGCTGGAGCACCCTGGCTCATATGTGAGGATGTCCTTTGTAGATTTTAGTTCTGCATTTAATACCATCATCCCCAACAGAATGGTGGAACAACTGTCTGTCCTGGGTGTTAATGCCAACACATGCAGATGGATCAAGGACTTCTTAACAGACCATCCACAGACTGTCAGGATGGGGTCCAATCACTCCTCAGTCCTGACACTCAGCACAGGAGTGGCACTAGGTTGTGTGCTGAGTCCTATCTTACGTACAATATACACCCATGACTGCACACCAATACATAGCACAAACCGGATCATCAAGTTTGCGGATGACACAACTGTGGTGGGGCTGATAAATAACAACGACGAGTCTGCCTACAGAGATGAAGTCCAAAAACGGACTGTCTGGTGCACTAAAAATAACCTGGTACTCAACCCAACCAAAACAAAAGAACTGGTTATTGACTTCAGGAGGAGGAGAGAGGAACCTGCTCCTCCCTATATCAAAGGAGACATGGTGGAGACGGACTTTAAGTTCCTGGGAATATACATATCCCAGGACCTCAAATGGCAAATGAACACCGTCACTCTCGTGAAGAAGTCACAGCAGCGGCTGTATTTCCTGAGGTCTCTGCGGAGAGCAAACGTTTCACAGCCGCTGCTGCTGTCCTTCAACCGGTGCGCCGTGGAAAGTATCCTCTCCTGTGGCATCCTGGTGTGGTTTGCTAGCTGCACTGTGGCTGAGAGGAGGGCGCTGCAGAGAGTTATTGAAACTGCACAGAGCATCACAAACGCTCAACTACCCTCCCTGGATGACATATACAGGGCCCGATGCTTGCGCCGGGCCACAAACATCAAGCAGGACACATCCCATCCTGCCAACCACTTTTTCACTCTGCTACCCTCTGGGAGGCGATATAGATCTCTGAAGGCTCGCACCGGTAGGCTAAAAAATAGTTTCTACCCATGTGCGATAAAATAACTTAATTCTAACAGAGAACACTGGGGAAGCACAATATAATTTGTGGTGCAAGATAATGCGCAATATTTTTTAAAATATTTTTAATACCTATTTATTATTTTCTTTACTGATTTTGTGTATTTGTGAGTCAATGGTTGTTGTGTTTTGTTTTTTTAAACCGAAGGAGATGCAATGGAATTTCGTTGTACAGTATTGTGCAATGACAATAAACGCATTCTATTCTATTCTATTTTACTTCGGAGTCACGTGAGTGACTACGTGAAGAACCCCGCCAGGACGCATGCATGTCATATCGCTACACGCATTGCAACGAGTCACAGCAGGGGGAACGACGTTCCCTTAGCGGCAGAATTTGAAAGCCGGGAACAGCAGGTAAGGAGACTCTGCGTTCCTTCCACTTACCTTACAGGTGGAGACATGGACCAGATCCACGAAGGCTGCGAAAAAGCTGGCGGGGGAGAACCGCGGAGTTGCGGGCAGCCGGCAGCAGCAGCCAACGGCACGCCAATCTCCCGAAATGGGAACAGCTGTGCCCGACTTCGCTCCCGCACCGGCCACGGCCGGGCGGTAGAGCGAAGCAAAAAACTAACAGAGTCGTTGACTCCGATGAGTCCGACTCTGAATAGCCGCGAGTGGCCAGTGCCCGTGAGCATTGGGGCTGGTTGGAGCGGCTTCAGGAGCAGCCGTGAGCGGCCAGTGCCCGTGCGCATTGGAGCCGGTTAGAGCGGCTGGGAGCGGGGAACAAGAGCAGCCGCGACGGCCAGTGCCCGTGAGCATTGGAGCCGGTTGGAGCGGCTGCAGGATCAGGAACAGCCGCGAGCGGCCAGTGCCCGTGAGCATTGGGGCCGGTTGGAGCGGCTGGGGGAACAGGAGCAGCCGCGAGCGGCCAGTGCCCGTGAGCATTGGAGCCGGTTGGAGCGGCTGCTGGAGGATATACTCCAAAGTGGCAGGCTCCGGGAGATGGAGGCTAGCCAGAGTGGGCAGTTAGTAAGCCCCACAGCAGTACCTCTTGTGGAGCTGCACAGTGTTTCTCCCTCATCAGAGGGGAGCACGGAGGGTCAATTCTGGGCTGACCCTGAAGAGGGGAGTGATCAACATACCCCTAGTATGCCTGGGGTGAAAGAAAACATGTTGGATATGGTGTCCCAGTTTATCCAACCCGACCAAACTGGCCTAAACCTGGAGCCGAAAATAGCGGCAAGCATTGACTACATGTCTTTTAACCAACTACAGGGACAGGCATTATCGGACACAATGGCACGACACTTACCACCAGGGAACTGCAAGTCGCTAAATGTTCCCATTGTCAACCAGTGCATCTGGAAACATGTTGGAGCATCAATTAGAACCAGGGACTTAAAAATACAAAAAGTCCTAAAAGTCCTAACAGCAGGAATTACGGCTTTTGCCCGCACATTGAATGAGCAAAACATGACCCAAGACCACCAAGATGCACTGGCTTTACTCTGCAACTCACAATACCAGTTAAACAATATTAGGAAAAGTGCTATACAACCGGCTTTAGACCCCAAATTTGCAGGCCTCTGCAAACCTGGAACCTCCAAACCATCAATACTACTATTTGGAGGGGATTTATCAAAACAAGTCAAAGAACTTGACGAAGAGGCGAAAACCCTGGGGCTCATAAAAGCAGCATCCAAAAGTTACTACGGCCAAAAACATCACCCCTACGCACCCACCAGTTGGCCAAGACAAACTGGAGAAAGCGCAAAAACCAGGAACACCCAACATCGGTCTTTTTTAGGCCATGGCCCAGACAGAACTTCCTGGAAAATGCGCAAGCCCTCAACACCAACGTAACTACAGACCCAGACAACAGCGCCTCGACGTCCAGGGAGGATGCCGAAGAAGTAACACACCTACCACTGGTAACCATGGAGGTAGGTGGGTCTGGTTCCTTAAGAATTAAAGGGAGCATGGAAGTTGGTGGGAGATTACGATATTATTTGGATGCATGGAATAAGTTAACTACCGACACTTATATTCTAAGCAGTATCCAGGGTTATACCGTAGAATTTATACAAAAACATAACCCTCCAGTTCAGCATGTACCAAACCGAATGTTTGTGCTCACAGGCATAGAAAAATCTAAAGCACATGCTGAATTACAGCGGCTATATAAAACAGGAGTAATTGAGAAAACCCAACACGAATTACAGGAATTCGTGTCCAACATCTTTATAAAAAACAAGAAAGATGGTGGTTGCCGCATCATCATCGATTTGACTACTTTGAATACCTTTGTACAATATATTAATTTCAAGATGAAAACCTTTGTTACTGCTAAGCAATAGATTTTTCTTCAGTATTCACCAAGGAGAAGGATATTGAATTATGTGAGGTAAGGGAAACTAGTAGAGTAGCTATGGATACTATGAGTTTCAAAGTAAAAGAAGTACTGACACTTTTGAAAAATATAAAAGTGGATAAGTCTCCAGGTCCTGACAGGATATTCCCTAGGACATTGAGGGAAGTTAGTGTAGAAATAGCCGGGTCTATGACAGAAATATTTCAAATGTCATTAGAAACGGGAATAGTCCCCGAGGATTGGCGTACTGCGCATGTTGTTCCATTGTTTAAAAAGGGTTCTAAGAGTAAACCTAGCAATTATATGCCTGTTAGTTTGACTTCAGTGGTGGGCAAATTAATGGAAAAGATACTTAGAGATAATATATATAAGCATCTGGATAAACAGGGTCTGATTAGGAACAGTCAACATGGATTTGTGCCTGGAAGGTCATGTTTGACTAAACCTCTTGAATTTTTTGAAGAGGTTACTAGGGAAATTGACGAGGGTAAAGCAGTGGATGTTGTCTATGTGGACTTTAGTAAGGCCATTGACAAGGTTCCTCATGGGAGGTTGGTTAAGAAGGTTCAACTGTTGGGTATAAATGCAGGAGTAGCAAGATGGATTCAACAGTGGCTGAATGGGAGAAGCCAGAGGGTAATGGTGGATGGTTGTTTGTCGGGTTGGAGGCAGGTGACTAGTGGGGTGCCGCAGGGATCGGTGTTGGGTCCTTTGTTGTTTGTCATGTACATCAATGATCTGGATGAAGGTGTGGTAAATTGGATTGGTAAGTATGCAGATGATACCAAGATAGGGGTGTTGTGGATAATGAAGAGGATTTCCAAAGTCTACTGAGTGATTTAGGCCATTTGGAAGAATGGGCTGAAAGATGGCAGATGGAGCTTAATGCTGATAAATGTGAGGTGCTACACCTTGGCTGGACAAATCAAAATAGGACGTACATGGTAAATGGTAGGGAATTGAAGAATACAGTTGAACAGAGGGATCTGGGAATAACCGTGCATAGTTCCTTGAAGGTGGAATCTCATATAGATAGGGTGGTAAAGAAAGCTTTTGGTATGCTAGCCTATAAATCAGAGCATTGAGTATAGAAGCTGGGATGTAATGTTAAAATTGTACAAGGCATTGGTGAGACCAAATCTGGAGTACGGTGTACAATTTTGGTCGCCCAATTATAGGAAGGATGTCAACAAAATAGAGAGAGTACAGAGGAGATTTACTAGAATGTCGCCTGGGTTTCAACAACTAAGTTACAGAGAAAGGTTGAATAAAGGTGGGGTTGCGGGTAATGAAGAAGAGTTTCAAAGTCTACAGAGAGATTTATGCCAGTTGGAAGAGTGGGCTGAAAGATGGCAGATGGAGTTTAATGCTGATAAGTGTGAGGTGCTACATCTTGGCAGGACAAATCAAAATAGGACGTACATGGTAAATGGTAGGGAATTGAAGAATGTAGGTGACCAGAGGGATCTGGGAATAACTGTGCACAGTTCCCTGAAAGTGGAATCTCATGTAGATAGGGTGGTAAAGACAGCTTTTGGTGTGCTGGCCTTTATAAATCAGAGCATTGAGTATAGAAGTTGGGATGTAATGTTAAAATTGTACAAGGCATTGGCGAGGCCAATTCTGGAGTATGGCGTACAATTTTGGTCGCCTAATTATAGGAAGGATGTCAACAAAATAGAGAGAGAGTACAGAGGAGATTTACTAGAATGTTGCCTGGGTTTCAGCAACTAAGTTACAGAGAAAGGTTGAACAAGTTAGGGCTTTATTCTTTGGAGCGCAGAAGGTTAAGGGGGGACTTGATAGAGGTTTTTAAAATGATGAGAGGGATAGACAGAGTTGACGTGGAAAAGCTTTTCCCACTGAGAGTAGGGAAGAGTTAAACAAGGGGACATGACTTGAGAATTAAGGGACTGAAGTTTAGGGGTAACATGAGGGGGAACTTCTTTACTCAGAGAGCGGTAGCTGTGTGGAATGAGCTTCCAGTGAAGGTGGTGGAGGCAGGTTCGTTTTTATCATTTAAAAATAAATTGGATAGTTATATGGATGGGAAAGGAATGGAGGGTTATGGTCTGAGCGCAGGTATATGGGACTAGGGGAGATTATGTGTTCGGCACGGACTAGAGGGGTCGAGATGGCCTGTTTCCGTGCTGTAATTGTTATATGGTTATATGGTTAAGTTAGGTCTTTATTCTCTGGAGCGCAGAAGGTTAAGGGGAGACTTGATAGAGGTCTTTAAAATGATGAGAGGGATAGACAGAGTTGATGTGGACCAGCTTTTCCCTTTGAGAATAGGGAAGATTCAAACAAGAGGACATGACTTCAGAATTAAGGGACAGAAGTTTAGGGGTAACATGAGGGGGAACTTTACTCAGAGAGTGGTAGCGGTGTGGAATGAGCTTCCAGTGGAAGTGGTGGAGGCAGGTTCGTTGGTATCATTTAAAAATAAATTGGATAGGCATATGGATGAGAAGGGAATGGAGGGTTATGATATGTGCAGGCAGGTGGGACTAAGGGTAAAATGTTGTTCGGCACGGACTTGTAGGGCCAAGATGGCCTGTTTCCGTGCTGTAATTGTTATATGGTTATATGGTAACTACATGGCAAGCATCGATTTAAAAGATGCTTACTATACAGTACCCACAAGAGGTGACCACAGATGTTATTTAAAATTCAGCTGGATGGGTCAGCAAATGGCAATACAGGGCATTACCTATGGTCTAACATCAGCCCCCAGGCTGTTCACAAAAATTTTGAAACCAGGCCTAGCGTTACTGCGGAAACAAAAACACCTGGTACTGGCATATCTAGATGACATACTTATTGTTGGCAAAACTTTGGAATTGGCTAAACTTCATTATTCACAACACCCCCTATCTTAGTATTATCTGCATACTTACTAATCCAATTTACCACACCTTCATCCAGATCATTGATGTACACGACAAACAACAAAGGACCCAACACAGATCCCTGAGGCACCCCACTGGTGGATGGCTGTTTGTCGGGTTACTGCCTCCAACCCGACAAACAGCCATCCACCATTACCCTCTGATGTCTCCCATTCAGCCACTGTTGAATCCATCTTGCTATTCCTGCATTTATACCCAACAGTTGAACCTTCTTAACCAACCTTCCATGAGGAACCTTGTCAAAGGCCTTACTAAAGTCCATATAGACAACCTCCACTGCTTTACCCTCGTCAATTTCCCTAGTAACCTCTTCAAAAAATTCAAGAAGATTAGTCAAACATGACCTTCCAGGCACAAATCCATGTTGACTGTTCCTAATCAGACCCTGTTTATCCAGATGCTTATATATATTATCTCTAAGTATCTTTTCCATTAATTTGCCCACCACTGAAGTCAAACTAACAGGTCTATAATTGCTAGGTTTACTCTTAGAACCCTTTTTAAACAATGGAACAACATGCATAGTACGCCAATCCTCGGGGACTATTCCCGTTTCTAATGGCATTTGAAATATTTATGTCATAGCCCAAGCTATTTCTACACTAACTTCCCTCAATGTCCTAGGGAATATCCTGTTTTTTAGTAATATCAGCAAACTTTTTTTGTGGTCCAACAGCCATTCGGTGCTGGCATTGAATTTTCACGACCTGGTGTGTGCCACTGTATTAGAAACATAGAAACATAGAAAATAGGTGCAGGAGCAGGCCATTCGGCCCTTCAAGCCTGCACCGCCATTCGATATGATCATGGCTGATCATCCAACTCAGTACCCCATCCCTGCCTTCTCTCCATACCCCCTGATCTCTTTAGCCACAAGGGCCACATCTAACTCCCTCTTAAATATAGCCAATGAACTGGCCTCAACTACCTTCTGTGGCAGAGAATTCCACAGATTCACCACTCTCTGTGTAAAAAATGATTTTCTCATCTCGGTCCTTAAAGACTTCCCTCTTATCCTTAAACTGTAACCCCTAGTTCTGGACTTCCCCAACATCGGGAATAATCTTCCTGCATCTAGCCTGTCCAACCCCTTAAGAATTTTGTAAGTTTCTATAAGATTCCCCCTCAATCTTCTAAATTCTAGCGTGTACAAGCCGAGTCTATCCAGTTTTTCTTCATATGAAAGTCCTGCCATCCCAGGAATCAGTCCGGTGAACCTTCTCTGTACTCCCTCTATGGCAAGAATGTCTTTCCTCAGATTAGGAGATCAAAACTGTACGCAATATAGTGGTCACCAAGACCCTGTACAACTGCAGTAGAACCTCCCTGCTCTTATACTCAAATCCTTTTGCTATGAATGCTAACATACCATTTGCTTTCTTCACTGACTGCTGCACCTGCATTCCTACTTTCAATGACTGGTGTACCATGACACCCAGGTCTCATTGCATCTCCCCTTTTCTTAATCGGCCACCATTCAGATAATAGTCTACTTTCTTGTTTTTGCCACCAAAGTGGATAACCTCACATAAATGCCATGCATTTTCCCACTCACCCAACCTATCCAAGTCACCTTGCAGCCTCCGAGCATCCTCCTCACAGGTAACACTGCCCCCCAGCTTCGTGTCATTTGCAAACTTGGAGATGTTGCATTCAATTCCCTCATCCAGATCATTAATATATATTGTAAATAACTGGGTTCCCAGCACTGAGCCTTGCGGTACCCCACTAGTCACTGCCTGCCATTCTGAAAAGGACCCGTTTACTCCTACTCTTTGTTTCCTGTCTGCCAGCCAGTTCTCTATCCACATCAATACTGCACCCCCAATACCGTGTGCTTTAAGTTTGTATACTGATCTCTTATGTGGGACCTTGTCGAAAGCCTTCTGGAAGTCCAGTTATAACACATCCATTGGTTCTCCCTTATCCGCTCTACTTGTTACATCCTCAAAAAATTATATAAGATTCGTCAGACATGATTTACCTTTCATAAATCCATGCTGACTTTGTCCAATGAATTGAGCTTACCTGGTAGGTAAGTTCGCTGATAGCCAAATATGTATGTTAACACACAATTGCCAGATTGTATTGGCCAGATTGACACATGATATCGATTTTACTTCGGAGTCACGCGAGTGATTCCGTGAAAAACCCGTTCAGCACGCATGCGCGGCATTACGTCCAGCAGAGCAACAGCGGCACAGCGGGAGTCAGGCGCTCCGGCTATGGAGGTGAAAGAACGGACCGTCAGGTAAGCTGACGTCGGGTTTTTCTTTCACAGGGAGCCTTCTGCTGTCCGGCAGAGAAGAAAGGCTCTGCAACAAACCTGTCCCCCGCTCGACTCCACGGAGGAGCGTTCCATCTGGGGGGGTGTAGCATCAAGGCGGTAGGATCGTTTACCCGGCGCTCCGCTATCCCGACACCGTGCCGAGCCCAGCCCCGCTAGCGCCTAAGCAGCGGGCTGGAGGTACCGCCACGGAGGCGTCCGGCCGGTGGCTCCGACTTATCGGACGGGACGTCTTTCCACCCGCCCGGGGGGGAAAGACAGCCGCCTGAACAAACCTGCCCCCCACTCGACTCAACGGAGGATCGTTCCATCTCGCGGGGGCAGCAACAAGGCGGTAGGACCGCTTACCGGGCGGTCCGCTATACCTCGACACCGCGCCAAGCCCAGCCCGCTAGCGCCTGAGCAGCAGGCTGGATGTAAAGCCAAGGAAGAGGCGTCCGGCCGGTGGCTCCGACTTATCGGACGGGGACGTCTCTCCACCCAGGCGGGGGAGAGACAGCCGCGTGAGCCGCTGGTGCGGCTCTTGGTGCAGGAGCTCCAGCGAGGTGCACCCCAGGAGGGGCGCTCTCTCAGAGGGGGGTCAGGCACTCCATCCACAGTGCCTTGTGCACTGTCCATTGCTTCCTCCTTTCCATAGGATAGCTTTGGTGACCAGGACTGGGCTGGTCAAGAACAGGGGCAATGGCTGAAGATCTCGGGAGTATGCAAGGGGTGCAGGAACAGGAAGAGCTGCTAGGTGTGGTGGACAGCTACGTGGAAACCCCACGTGCAGGAGGCCATTAAAAGCCTGACGACAGCCATCACATCGTTTTTTCCTCGTTCCATGGACAAATACGGAGATGACCACAACCTTCGTAAACAAGTCATAAGACCTGCCATAAAATCCTACATTGCGGGGTTGTGCATACCCCAGCCACTGAGCCAGACCCACTGCTCTTTGGCAAAAATCTCACAAAGCATATGAAGGACATGCAAGAGGTTTTACAAAACTTTCGGCTCATGAGGGCAGGGCCGGGACGAGTAACCAAAAACAGTAATTCCTACGCAGCAGCACCCCACCGCGTCCACCAGTCAACGTCTACCATATCGGACTGATGAAAGCTTGGGGTCCGCATTCTATCACCGAAAGTCTTCTTTAGACCAGGGCCCAGATCGGACCCCATGGAAAATGTGCCACCCCCCAACCTCACCGCCACGTCAGACGACGTGCAACACTCGTTGGACCAGCAGGAAACAGAAGAATACCCATAACCATGGAGGTAGGTGGGTCTGGTTCCTACCAGTATATAGAGTAATACTAACACATGGGAGTCTATCACGAGTGATCAGTATATACTGAATGGAATACAAATACAATTCATACTAGAAAAACTTCAACATTCACCCCAAAGGGTATTTTTTCCCCTCTCCGTTAAAGAAACAAGAGGGACAAGCTGAACTGGCGAGAATAATTACAAAGGGTATCATGGGAAAACCTGAACCCTTGCAATTCGTATCAAATATATTCACTAAACCCAAAAAATATGGTGGATGTCGCATCATCATTGACTTAACTTCACTAAATATGTTTGTTAAGTATATACATTTCAAAATGGAGCGGTTGTTACTGCCAAACAACTAAATTC
Organism: Amblyraja radiata; assembly: GCF_010909765.2. Classification (NCBI taxonomy): domain Eukaryota; kingdom Metazoa; phylum Chordata; class Chondrichthyes; order Rajiformes; family Rajidae; genus Amblyraja; species Amblyraja radiata. The sequence goes on from NC_045989.1 coordinate 1,017,117, forward strand.
CAAAGGATACTTCATGGCAAGCATTCATCTTAAAGATGTTTACTATTTAGTACCATTCACAAGGATCATCGCAGATACCTGAAATTTACCTGGATGGGGCAGCTATAGCAGTTTAAAGCTTTACCCAATGGGTTCACATCAGCCCAAGAGTGTCACCAAGACAATAAAACCAGCTCTGGCAATATTCAGAAGACAAAACATATTGTCATGGCATATCTTGATGGTAGGCAAGACCATGAATTTGACTATGTTAGCTGTTCAGCTACCAAACAGTTATTCGAAACCCAGGGGTTGTCTTACATCCAGATAAATCTAAGTTGAAGCCATCCTCTATCATGGTCTACTTGGGCTTCACAATTAATTCAGGCTACGTGACTGTAACATTGTCAAAAGACAACATAGTTGAATTGGCACAATCATGCAACAATTTAATGGTCAACAAACTACCAACTACTCGACAAGTAACAGAGTAATTGGGAAAATGGTAGCAGCATTTCCGAGTACATAATTCGGACCTTTGTACCAAAAACGACATACAGGTCATTATGATCGTTTCATGAAGTTACCCACTGAAGTAATATCAGAACTACAGTGGTGGGCAAAAAACGTTTGACATAGTTTCAGCCTATTATCATCACTAACGCTACGTCAGTTATCCAAACAGATGCCAGTACTCAAGACTGGGGAGCAACTAACTCTATATCCAGCACAAGTAGTAGATGGACTAACCCAGAATCATCGTTACCACTTACACTGGGCATTAATTATCTAGAGATGTTGGGTGACTTTTATGGTTTAAAAGCATATGCATAAATATGCATCACTTGCATGTACGGTTATAAATAGATAATACTACGGTGGTGGCCTACATTAACCATATGGGCGGCATAAAATCGGTATCATGCGACAATTTGGCAATGGTGTGTCCAAAGACATATTTGGCTATCAGTCACTTACCTGCCAGGTAAGCTAAATACAGTGGCAGACACCAGGTCACGTAAATTTAATGACAACATCGAATGGATGATAAAACCCCCCAAAAAATTTTCACAAAAGTTATCAAGCAATATGGCACGCCAGATATCGATTTATTTGCATCGAGGCTAAATCACCAGGTACCTATGTATGTCGCTTCGGAACCAGACCCTGAGGCAGCAGCGGTAGATGCGTTCGCGCTGGATTGGGGAAATTCTTCTTCTATGCATTTCCTCCCTTCTGCCTCATCAGTCGGGGACTACGCACAGTACAAATGGACTCTGCTTCAGGTATTTTGATAGTACCCGACTGGCCTACACAGCCATGGTTCCCAATACTTCATGACATGGTTGTTGAAACTCCGATGGTATTCCCCAGTGACCCAGAGTTGTTAACACGCAGTGTCGGGCACAAGCCACCCGTGCCATGAAAAAATCAAACTCCTGGGTTGCAGATTCTGCACAAACCACTTCTGGGACTGGGATTATCATAACAAACCGTCGACACCATGTCGGCATCCCTCCGAACATCCACTAAAAAACAGCACTTGTCCAGCATCAAAAAATGGGAGAAGTACTGCTTGGATACAGGGACCACCTACTCAACCGCTACAGTTACCAACATACTGGAATTCCTGGCAAACCTTCACCACGATGAAGGACTCAGCTACAGAGCCATCAACACAGCTAGAATTGCCCTGCCTGTCTATTTAAAGCCAGCTCCAGGACAACAGGCCATGGGGTCCCACCAGCTGGTGGTCAAACTAATGAAGGGTATTTACAACTCTAACCCCCTAGACCAAGGTACACCCATACATGGGATGTCAGTGTGGTCCTGACATACCTCAGGGGATGGCCACCAGCCAGACCCCTCGACCTGGAACCATCTATGCTCAAAACATTCATGTTGATGACACTTGTAGCTGCACAGAGGGTCCAGTCACTACACCTATTGCGACTGGACACCATGCTCACAGCTCCAGACCAGATCTCTGTCATTATCCAGGGAATGATCAAACAGAGCAGACCAGGAACACCTAATCCAGTCATGGAATTCCGGGCTTACCCGCCAGAAACACGGTTATGTGCCATGACCCTATTATCCTACATAGACACAACCAAAATATTCGAGGGAGATGAAAAGCCTTGTCGGTCAGTCATAAAAAACCTTATGGACGGGTGACGAGCCATTTCGAGATGGCTCAAGCAGGTGCTAAAAGCTGCTGGGATAAAAAATAACATGTACAAATTTTATTCCACCAGGGCAGCATCCACGTCGACGGCTAAAATAATGGAAGTGCCTATAAACCACATCCTGGCTACAGCAGGATGGTGGGGGGAAAGACCGTTTAGAAATTTTATAATAAGCCGTTGGCAAAACCTGTTTTATTTGCAGGAAAGATTTTACAGACTGCAAATATTTAATTTAAGCCCAGGGGAGCAATTTAATTTCTTTGTTGTTATTGTTAAAAAATACCATTGTGTTTTTCTACAAACAGATTCATTGGTTGGTTACGATAACACACTTCCTCCCTCAAAGACTTCGGCAGTGATGTAGTAATAACTGTTACACGGTTTGAAATCACAGAGCTTTGAAATCTTCACGGAATCACTCACGTGACTCCGAAGTAAAATAGTAAGATTAAACGAGAGCTTACCAGTTTGAAGTTTGATCTGTATTTTATGAGGAGTTACGATGAGGGATTACGTGCCCTCCGCTCCCACCCTCAATAATATGGGTCAAATTCATAAACTGATGTCTCCTTATCTTTACTATGTTTACTTCAATAACTGTGTCTATCTGTGATTCCACACCGCTGCTTTGAAGTATGCCGCGCATGCGTGCTGAATGGGTTCTTCACGTAATCCCTCATCGTAACTCCTCATAAAATACAGGTCAAACTTCAAACTGGTAAGTTCTCGTTTAATCTTACTATTTTATTCCACCCATGTGATGAATATATGCCACCACTGTGGTATTATCAATTTGTAGGCAGACATGCAGATGGTGCATTGTGAGCGGTAGGCTTTTAGCCCATGAAACGCACCTAACATCTCTAAATAATTTATACCCAGTGTTTTTAGTAATGATGATTTCTAATGTTCCAGCTACCACCAGTTCTGGAAATAGTGTTAGTAGCTCCCCAGCCATGAGTGCTGACCTCCATTTGTAATGTGAATGATGATTACTAATAATGGTGGGTTGGATCTATGCCAAGTATTCCCTTTCATCATTATGACTCTGAATTGTTTTGGCTGGTAACTGCATAGGTCGATCAAAGTGACTTGCAAGGTGTTTTTGCTCTTGCACTTTTACCCTTTTTGAGCTTTAATGATGCAAGGCCCAAACTGAGTAGCTGGAAATACTGCTACTAGTTTCCCAATTATTCTTGTCTCCTGTCGAATAGATGGTTTATTTTGTAATAATTAATTTTGTTGTAGGCTTCCACCAAGTCTGCTGCTTTACAATTTGGCAATGTTGCAGACATATGGATAATGTTAATTGTAAATCCCAGAAAGTCCATAGTTGTGGATGCCGTCAACTTAGATTTATCTGGATGGAGATGACCCCAGAGTTTCAACCCAATGTTTGGTAGTTAAACTGCTGATTTAGCTAGTTCCAGGGTTTTCCCCCACAATTGATATATCATCAAGATATGCCATGACAATATGTTTTGTTTCCTAAGTATTGCCAAGGCCAGTTTTAATATCTTGGTGAACAGTCTTGGGGCTGAAGTTTAGCACATTAGGCAACGCTATACTCTGCCATAGTTGCCCCATCCAGTTCAATTTTAGGTATCGAAAATGATCCCTCCATGTCTCCCAAAACAAGTGTAACATTCCCCCTGTTAGTACAGGTCGTACACCTTTGTGTTCTGGAAGGAACCAGATCCACCTACCTCCCTGGTTGCCGGTGGTACGTCCCTTTCTTCAACTTCTGCCTCTTCTGCGGAAGAGGCGCCAGAGTGCGGGGTTGGCACGTTTTCCATGGTCGTTCAGGGCCTTTGCCTAAAAAGGACCTTTGTGGTTGCTGCGCGGCCCTCATGCTTTCACCAGCGTCCTGGTGTTGATGCCTGCTGGTGGATGCATAGGGGTGCTGCCATTTGAGGTGTGTGGTCTGCCCGTTGCTGATGACGCTGTCATGTGCCCAACGGCTTTAAACTCTTCGTCGAGCTTTTTTACTTGTTTAGACAAGCCCCCTCCCCCCCCCCCCCCGATTGTGTTACAGCTGTTTCGCACAACCCTGCAAATTTGGGGTTTAGTGCAGGTTACTGTGCTCTCTCAAGCAATTGATTTCATAGTGGGTATTGCGGAGCAATGTCAGTCCTGCTGAGTCATCTCTGTACCATCGTCTGAGCGAGCAACCAATGATATGCCCGCTGTCAGAAGTTTTAGAAACTTCTGTAGTTTGACCTCCTGGGTTTTTGTGCCAGTCCCACTGTGCCCCCAGATTGCATTGTTTGCTGCAGGTACTTTCAACGAAGTAAAGTAAACAGGAGGCATATACTTCTCCGTAATTTCGTTACCTGTTCCTGCAGAGGATGGAAGTACAGGTAGTCGATGCTGGCTGCCAGAATGGTCTGCAATGCTACTCCTGCTTTCGTCGATCCACAAATTTGGTGATCACTCCCAGTAGCTCCTTAGGATTCTGCACCCCCAGCACACTGCTGTTTTCTTCAGCCATGTCCCCTTCTTCAGGACCAGCCCAGCACTGGTCCACAATGCTCTCCTCTGTCGAGGGGGATGCATTGTTTTACAGCCCTCGATAAGGTGCTGTTATGGGAGTGCGAAGACTCCCATAGTGAGCTTGTTCCATCTCCCGGAGCAAGTCACGGGCGGACCTCTGCTGCACTCGGGCGGCATGCCCCTTTGGCCGGACTCAGATGAGTATGATCGGCCGGGCTGAATCCTGCTGGGCTTTGCCTCCAGCCTGCTGCGCTGATTTGAGCTGTACAGCTCATGGCGCTGGATTCAGCTTAGCAGAGTTGGAGTCGGTAAGTGGGCCTTAGCAACCACTCCAAACGGTCACTTCCACTGTCCTTGGGCAGCGCGTCCTCCTGGCCGGAATCCCCGAGTCTATCGGCCGGACCGACTCCTGTTCTGCTTGCCTCCAGCCCGCTGCGCTGTTTCCGGGCATACAGCTTGCGGTGCTGGGCTCAGCCTGCACCGGTCGTCCCCGGCTGTCGGCTGTCGGCTGTTGGCTGTCGGAACCTTCCCAGTTCCTCACAGCATGTGGTCCTGGAGCCGCTGGTCGCCCATGGCTGTCGGCTGTCGGAACCTTCCTAGTTCCCCGCAGCCTGCGGTCTTGGAGCCGCTGGTCGCCCATGGCTGTCGGCTGTCGGAACTTCCCCAGTTCCCCACAGCCTGCGGTCCAGGTGCCCGTTTTTTCTTCCCCTTGTCCAACGTGCTGCAACATAAAGCACAGCAAGGGGAAGATATACAACTTTAGAATACATTTCTTCTTACTTTCTAGGTCTGTCTTTCAATTTTGCCGTGGGAGCGCTCCACCCCCGCCCGTCGCTGTTGCACTGCGTGAGACGCTATGGCGCGCACGCGTGCTGGTGGGGTCTTCACGTAGTCACTCACGTGACTCCAAAGTAAAATTGTACGTTTTAGTGTATCTTTTTTTTTAAAAAAATTTATTTATTAGAAGTAAGTATAATACAGTGGTATCTTTTTACAGGTACCCAAAATTATGTTAACATATTACATTCTCTGTACAACTTCCTTTTTTTTTTAAAGAGAAAAGTAAGAAGAGAGAAAGGAAAAAGAGGTAGTAAAGAGTGAAGGATAGGCTAGTGTGCGTGAGTAAAAGGCAGATAAAGAAATAGTGAAGAAAAGAAATAAGTGAGGAGGGAAAGCAGGAGGGCGTTTATTCAATCGCCACAAGGAGATGATTTTTTATGTTCTAGATCGTCTTTCACCCATACCTGAAACTTTTCATTTTCACGATACTGTAGCACCACATGACTGCAAGAAATCTATAAATGGGGACCAACTCATTAACAGTTGGTGTTTAAGAAGGAACTGCAGATGCTGGAAAATCGAAGGTACACAAAAAAGCTGTAGAAACTCAGCGGGTGCAGCAGCATCTATGGAGCGAAGGAAAAAGGCAACGTTTCGGGCCAAAATCCTTCTTCAGACTGATCGGAGGTGGGGTGGCGGGGAGAAGAAAGGAAAAAGGAGGAGGAGCTCGAAGGCTGGGGGATGGGAGGAGACAGCAGGAGGGCTGAGGAAGGGGAGGAGACAGCAAGGACTAACAAAATTGGGAGAATTCAATGTTCAAGCCCCCAGGATGCCATGGCCAGAGCGAGCAACACCGGAAATTGGAGGAATAGCACCTCTTATTCCGCTTGGGGAGTCTGCATCCTGGGACCAGTGGTGTTCACTAGGATTGGTGATGGGTCACAAATGCTGTTTTGTTATATACATTAGGGGCCTGTCTCAATTTGCGATTTTTTCGGCGTCTGCGGAGCGTCAGTGACTGATGCCCGTAAACCCATCAAGTTGCACGACATGCGCTGACGTATGCTGTCTTGCGGGTGACGCCTGGTTAGGGTTAGGATTAAGGACCACAGATGGGCTGTAAAGTATTCTTCCTTCAATGCATGGATTTTAAACATTATGATATTAAAATTAATACAATAAAATCAATTGTGCAAATGAAATGATGTCTGAGTAGTTCAGTTTTATTTACAGATATATTGGTCCGCTTCCAGATCCAATCACTGTCTCTATAACTTTTCACAGGGATGGATTCAGTGAGTGTAGTTTGAACTACCCCCCTCCTGCCCCCATCCTTCTTCACTCCCCCCTGCCCTACTCCTTACCCTACCCCTCTTCATCCCTTCCCCCCTCTCCCTCCCTTCTCCCATTCTCCACCTCCCACCCCCCACTTTCCCCAACGTCCCCTATTTGTGGACCCAGCCTGTGACAACTAGATCCCACTAACAGTACAGCACAAAGCCCAGATTATTTGTTTTTGTAACTATGGGATAAATGCAGACTTTGGGAACAACAAAGGGGATGTGAGGGGAGGGGGGAATGGAGAAGGGGGAGAAGAGTGGAGCGGGAAGAAGGGAGGAAGGGGGAAGGGAAGAAGGGAGGGAGAGGGGAGAGGGGAGGGGGTAGTGGAGAAGGAGGGATGGGGGCAGAGGGGGGTGGAGGAGAGAGGGAAGTTCAGCCTATAGTTCAGGAATCCACCCCTGTGAAAAGTTATAGAAACGGTGATTGGATCTGGAAGCGGACCAATACATCTATTTTCTATCTATATTTAAAACTCTGTGTGTATGTGTGTGTGTGTGTGTGTCAGGCTGTGTGTGTTTCCGCCTGTCTTGTGGGTCCCAGCATTTGATTCATTGCGACGCCAACACCACACGCAGAAACGCCGAGGTTTTTTCTATTTCGGTAGAGATTTCACTTTTCATGCATTTTGTCATGTTTATGTACACATTTTTAATAAAATCCTTCTCCCCTCCCAAAATTTCAAAGTGTTAAAAAAAAACAGCTCACCAATAGAATGTTGGTGAACGTTCCATCGTGTGATGTCACAATGCCCAATGCTCACAGATGTCCAATCGGAATGGATCCATTTACATATGCCTATGCACCAGCCCCTGCCCCAGCCCCAGACTCCCCCCCCCGCAGCCTGTGTCGAAGCGTGGCATCTCGTGTGTTGGAATAGAGAAAGAGGATTGGGGGTGATAGGGAATGGGGAGCAGATGGACTCTCCATACCCCTCCCCCTTCCACTCTCCCTCTCCACTATTTCCCCTTTCTC